>NC_089564.1:3300000-3554999 GCF_040115645.1 Euwallacea fornicatus
ACCAGAACTTCATCCGTTATTCTTTCTCAGAGAACTATTACCACAAAGACGAAAATTCGGTTCGTCTCGACAAGCCCAATTCTAAGTAAATGATGAATGTCCCAGTCACACTATAAACGTAGAACAAAGTAATAAGCCAAAGGTTTATTACCAAAACCAAATATTTCGTATTTAAAGATTTAATTTGTTATCTGGGAATATTGATTTTCTGTAGATTTCCCCAGATGATTTCACTAGTTTTATATATTGCAAAAGAGTGTAATATTCAAGGACATGTTAGAGAATCCTAGATGGAATCTATTGAAAATTCAACATTCTTATAGAAGGTTTGTACCAAAATCTTCTTACCTATTCCAGTAGAATCTCCTCAGTATTGCAAGCAGTTTATACTGACACATTTATTAGTTTCGGAAGTAATAACATATGGCCGAGCTTACAACTGAGACTTTTTGAGATATTAAGACAGATTTCCTATCTTTATGCGTAATTCACAAACCACATTTCTTAATATCGTTATATTCAATAGTTATTTAATTGATTAAAATAAAGACTGACTAGAAGAAATTTTTGCCATAAATAAATTATTGATTATTTACCCATATACAACTCAGGGTCCATATTCACACTCATAGTCCAAATGTTCATATTGTCTGTGGCAGAACGACCGTTTTAAATGGGTCATTGTTTCATACTATATCGCATGTTTTTGAATATATCATAGCAATATTCGGAAATAGTTTGCAAGAAAGAGCAGTTAATTAACTAGGTAAACACCTTGTGAAACTATTAACTGGCCGTGGAAGCAGTCGAGAAGTAGTTTCGTAAGTAGGAAATCGTTTCATATTAATATCAAAAGCAAATATTTACATACAAACAGACTTCAAGGACATACTTATATCAAGGTTAATTAAGTTAGGGTGGAGTCTTTGAAACAGCTAAAGTATACATTACGGAATACAATATAAATAAAATTATGGAGGGTAATATTTAATTAATATGAATTAAGAATTAAGCCTTGATAATTTAAGTCATTACTCAATTGTATATACATATGTATATACTTATTTGCAGTATTAAATTTTGTTTGTTCAAAGAAAAATGTTGTTAATGTGCATTTGTACTATATCAAAAGGCTTTTGAGTCATCTTTGTATACATTTGAGAAAAGAGGATTAAAAATTAAAATTTTACAGTTATAAGTATGATATTTAGATCAAATACATTCATACGATCTGTTTGCTTATTAATCAAAAATTGTAAACAGGTAGATTGCATTAGATTTATTGGAGGCCATATAATTTATCGTTTATATAAATCTTTATGGTCAAACTAACTTTACTGGTGTGATATGATTTATTAAATCAACAGAATGTAAAATTAGAATGGATTATAGTTAAAATAATTTATGAGGGCGAGTACAATGAAGAAATATGTGAATTTTTTAGAGATTTGGCCAAGCTTTATTATTTGTTTTCAAAAGAGTCTCTACCAAAGTCATCAATTATATTGACTTATAAGTGAAGATTTCAGCTGTGGGTCACAAAATTATGGAAATATTCAATCCAGTATTGAAACAGGCCATATTTTACGAATAAATCAAATCATTTTTAACCTTCTCTTATGAAAAAAAGGTTTTCCTTAACCAAGAAATTCAAAGTTTTTTTTATCTTAAGATCACTTCATCTCGACTGAACCCTTAATTAATTTATCATTAAAAGATGCAAGAAACTCAGTGGTGAAATTCTCTTCAGAATAATTATTATTTATTCAGCACCTTAAAGCATAGTTTTTCTTATCCTGTTATCTTGAGGTCGGGATAACGTAGCGATAGAGGGGGATTGACATAAGTAATTAACCACTGTTAATGACAATTACCTAGGTGAGGAACAGAAATTGAAATTGATGAAAATTTTTAAATTATTAAAGTAAAGGAACGATAATGAAATTGAACGGTAAACAAGGGATCGTTGCACTGTTAATGACTCGTTTTTGATTTTAGCCGCATGGTAGACGCTGGTTCCTTTTACATGAGTTAATTTGTTAATGAACATATTTAGCAACTTGCTTTTACATACGGTAACTTGTAATCCGGACGAAAATTTTCTTAGGCAAGTAAGATTTGGCCATGATTTTTTTACTGCATCCCTCGGCTCCAATGATTCTTACTTAACTCACAAATTGAAACAGAGATACATATTTGAGAGAAACAAGCACATCAATGGTTGCCTGTCCAGGGCATTGTAGAGTTCCTGCATCAACAGATGTAAAGAAGCAACTCCACAACACAGTTTTCTTGATGACTATTATCCTGTGGAGCTACATATTCTTGCAAGTCCATTAGCTAACTGAACATCGAAATAAATGAAATATTGATAGCGATTGAGTAATAAATTTCAAATTATGAAGTATGATATTGTCAGGTGTGGCCAATTTGACAATGAAAAACGGAAAGCAGAACAGTATCGCCCTAAATTTCTAGGTCGGTTAATTATCTTTTAGAATGACCTGAAATAATAGATCCCCATAGTGGCAGCCGTAAAACAAAATTCAGGAAACGAGACTAACGAATCGCCCTCTTGGATTAGCAAAGTGGAATGCGCTATGTCGGAAAGGTTCTACGGACCCTGGATTAAGGTAAATCCGGTGTAGCGTTCCGCAAGGACCAAAACCAGAGGCCCGGCCCAAGTCTGACAATATGTCAAACGCATCATGCTAGTGCTATACTTAAACTTGCGATAAAATAAAACTTCTATGACCACATAACAAAAAGAATGAATGTTAGAATAGAGAGAGGGTTAATTTGTAATAGGTTTTTTGAATACGATAAATATTTATCTGTATGTAGCAAGTTGGCACTTCCTCAAATTGACCCTACGGTCATTCCCGAAAGAGAGATGATAGATACCCAGCCCTATTCGAACTCCAGGAATTGATCGAAATTGATGACCCGACGGATCTCGCAAGTGTGGGGCCGGACCACGGGCCGCGCAAAGCTCTATTCCTGCGTGCATGAAATCTTGGGTTGCTGAAATTTTGATGTATATACTCAGACAGTTGCATACATCATTGCCTACTGTTAAAGTTTTAACAAATGCATACTTAGGCCATTCAACAAGAAGACATTTTCCTCGGGCAGTCAATGAAAGCATTAAAACTTCTACGCCTTATTTATGGTATAAACTCGGTAATATATTTGTCTGCCATTTTGACGAAAAGAATTGTGAAAATAGCAGACAATAATCCAAATGGTTACCCAAGAAATAACCCATACTGTGATAATTAAATCGAATTCTCCATTTCTATTCCAGACCTTTTAGGAATCTATCTAAAATGATTAGAGTTGAATTCCACTAATGCATGATGAATTGCTTCTTTGTTATCAGCACTGCCCATTACTCTGCAAGTATTCTTGGTATGGCGAATACATCACTAGAAGATTTTTCTGAAGCTCAAAATATTAAAAAAGTGTCTTAGAAGTGCTCTAGAGAACCTAAAAAAAACATTTAGAGCTGGAAAAGTCAAAGTTGATTGATTTGGGATTTTCTAGAATCTATTGAACATTCTAGATCAGTCGAGGGGGGCTCTAAACGTTTCTTCCCAAGCTTTGAAACATTAAAAATTGTTTGCGTAACTCAGTAGTTTCTAGATATTTCTTTCGATATTCTTGAAATGAGTCACAAAAGTTTTTTACAGTGCTTTGAAGAAATGGCCAACATTTAGAGTTAGAAAAACCAAAGGTTAACGCGGACTCGAAGAATAAAAATAATTTGCAGAGATTGTTCTCATAAAAACTCTCCTGGATATCTATCCATAGATTATCAAACATAAAAAAGATCACCACTCTATTGTCACATTAAAATCGCCAATTTCCTAAGTACAATTAAACAAAACTGAACAGCTCCGCGATTGTCTGCCTACCTCAAGAAATAGACGTTACATTGCACCCAGAACCCAGTCGTAAAACACCCGTATAATTAACCCAAAGCAACGACTTCAGTGCCCTCTTTATTGTACATTGTTTTTCGTTGTCTGTAGCATTTTCGAATTCTTCAACATTGATATGAAAAGAGTGAAACAGTGGAACAATGAAACAGTTGAACAATGAATGTCGTGTCGGCCACGGCGGCTAGCACAGGCGCATTAACAATACCGGTTCGTGAGAAAGCTCTTTGATATCACATTATTGGGATCGCTCCGCGTGCTTGCAATGCCGGCACGCAATTGGTTAGGGCATCCAAACTGGCCACGCCCTTTTATATCCTTGCTGGGGCTCGGTTTGATTCCCGGGTAATTTTGATAGAGCAACTCCGTTCGATCCAATGAGAGTCCTCGATAAGACGATAAAATCAATTCATCTCTAGGGCATGAAAAAGCTTGTGAAAATATTCCATTACTCAACCCAAATAAAATCGAATCAAAACGATGTGCGTATTCGATTATACTTTAGTACCTAATGACTACACAGCCTTTCCCACACAGATGTAAAAGTACTGAGTACCCATATAAAGGTCGTACTTGTAAATTAAGCCCCATTACAAGATTCAGATTTCTAGTGTTAATTTAATGCTTTAAACATGTTAACGTTTATTTGCATAACTTCGGTATTAGACAGAGGTGATAATTCTTCTGGCCGGTACAATAATTTGGACCACTCACTGCGGTTATTTGTATTGTAATGTTTCTACATTACTGTGTAATAATTGAGTCATTATTTATCTGACTGTAAGTATTTCAAGCTGCGCCACTGCTTTTAATACTTTATAGAACCTAAGTACGAATGAGGATTTCCGACCTAAAATTCCTATATTGTTCAAACTAAATATGAAAGGGTCGATAAGGCAAGTCAAATAAGAGATAATAAAAAAATACTTCCACAAACTGAATTGTCCACCAGGAAGGGGGCTAAACAAGGTTAATAAGTCTCTAGGAGGATTATTAAATCAATATTTGCGCATACCTGACGCATTCTACATTTACGACTATCAACCAACAGTTGGTTTTATTTCAATCGTGTTTTACTGAGTAGAGCTTTCAGAGCTTTTGGAATGGCTGGAATTAAGTAGTAGTAGTAGTAGGTACTTACCTGTCGAGAATTTTGCATTATAGAATTTTTCTGGTTTTGGTTGTGAAAATTCTTAACAAGACTGAATAGAGACGTGTACACTATTTTGATACTTAGTTCAAATTGACAGAAATGTTTCACTTGACTTTAATTCTGACCTTCACTCTGGCCAGCCGGGTGATATTAAGAGTGTTCGGTACAAGACCATACCAAATTAAAAGAATCTCCTTGAGCTGTACAAAAAAACGCTCAAGGACATTACGATGAAAAGAAATAGTTGAAGTTGTAATAGGGGAAGGTGATCATCAACGACAACTACATTTTACCAGATATTTTTATTATGATACAACATACCTTCATTTATATAAGGGTCTAGAAATTGGCCTTGAGCTTTGATAGGCACCATTGAAAAGGAAGAGCATATTTATGGTCAATAATATGTGTGTCAAAAAAGTTGTACCTAACTTGACGAGGTTATAAAAGACATTAGCTGAACAATTTTGTATAGGAGCTGCCAGACAAAAATGAACCGTTTTGGCTGCAAAGTAATTTTTTTTCAAAAAATCATTCGTTGACGCCAAAATACTTCGATATTTAAGTCATGTTTATTAAAGATAACTCAAAATAACTTATAATAAACGGTCAAAATGGCAACTCCCCACTGATTACATAAATTGGTTCTTTTAATCACTGATTAACCCACCCCCATTGTAAGATGTGCGGATCTTACTGCATGAAAAGAGAGGTTGCCATCACTCTTCCTGACTATTTTTCTTGGATGGCGACAGGAGTTTCATACACCAACAACTTGATGTTCCCCCAGAGGAAAAAATTCAACGGGTTTAAATCGGTACTTCGCTTTGGTCATCTGACAAGTCCGCGTTTTCCGATTCATCGCCTATCAAAAAAAATTGGTTTAGATGATCCTGGACAGTACAGGCAAATGTGCAGGTGCACCTTCATTTTCGAACCAAAATGTATCCTGTGCATCTATAGGATCCTGCGCATTGTCCAATAGCTCAGTAACCAGGCCTTATAGAAAATTTAGGTATGTACGTGGTACCAGTTAGCCGAGGTGGAAGCAGGAACCAGCCAATTAAAATGTTGCGAACAATACCGGCACGCATGTTAATGGCAAATTAGTCTTGATGAGGTCTGATCTATGCGACGTAAGTATTGTGATCGTCCGATATGTGACTGTTGCGACTACAGAAGAACCCGTCCTTAATGAAACGCTTCATCGATGAATAGAATTGTCCAACCTAAATCCGGTTAGTTTGCAATACATTGCAAAAACCATTGGCAAAAATGTACCCGTGGCTGGTCTCTTTCGGATCTAGTGCATGTCTCTTTTGAAAATTGTAAAAGTGCAAGAGCTCCTCGTGAAGTACCGATCACCCTGTTTGGTGAGCAGGACTAATTTGATTCACTATTGCAGGCGTGCCGGTAGTAGATTGTTCATCAATTCAACGCAAAACGTCTTGCTTAAAGGTCACTCTTTGTGCAGTTCGGGGATTGCCGGTTCCTCCATCTGGGTTAAAACTGCCTGTTTCTTGTAATCGATGATGGATTGCTGAAATCGTGTTTCGAGACGGATGTCGGTGATTTAGAAAACGCTCAGCATAAAGGAGCCGAGTTTCTCTAGCGTTGCATCTTGCCTGGCCATAAATCAGATGCATGTCTGCATACTCTTCAAAAGTAAATTGGACTGTTTTCACAGTTCAAATGCAATAATTTCTCGCCGAAGAAAACAACGTGAAGCACTTAATTTGCTGCTATTACAAATAAAATCAATTTACAACAATATGGAGCTTAGGAAGGCAATGGATAAACTTGTATCAGGAAACAAAAAGCGTCCGTTTTGTTTGTTTTTATTCTATTCACTTAAGTTGAATATCTGAGTCTTTTGACCAAAAGTGACTTAGGAGCCAAAACGGTTCGATTTGATTAGAGATGTCTATGCAAAAATTGTTCACCGCAATCTTCCTTGTAACTTTAAGTTTGGTACAACCGTTTTGGAGCACCTTGTAGTAATCGGTGAGATGATTCCTCTGTTTCAAATATAAAATAATTGAGAAAAAAAAACAACATTTTGAAAAAATATTTCGCTTTCACCAACGATCGATGTCTGCTATATTAATGAGATAGTTGTATCAATCGAGATCGATTATACTGGATAGAGCGGGCATTTTAGGTCACTTCATGACCACTCTCACGAGATGTTTTCGAAATGTAATATGTTTTTATATTATATGGGAAGGGCACTACTGCTTTTTCTCCCGTGGATGGTGTAAGATTAGCCGTGAAGCAGAGAGCATTTGAAATTTAAGATTTTTTCCTCACAAATTTAGATAATGGAAGTATATATTTTTTTCTATATGACGTAAATAATAAAAAATTTTGGGTTTGATATGTTGTCGTGTTATATAATTAGGCGATAATATGCCATATCACCATAAGATACATATAGTGAAAACGAGAATTAGCAAACTGCGGATGAAACCTTACTTATGAATTTCCATTCCTGTTTTGCTTCTGGGAAAGTATTCAACACCCGCTAATCAAAATTTAATCATCTTTAATGACGGATGCGTTATTCCACGTAAAATGTTAATGCGTTCTCTTTTATTTATGCATACTGATATTATTACCTGTTAAACAGTTATTTTTGGCGATTTTCATGGCGAATTAAGAAGTTATCACGTACTGCGATACATAAGGGAGGTATTGGATGTTGGTAATTACTCTACGTGGTATTTTAGTCATTTATGATTAAACAAGAGATCAACCTCGGACATATGAAAAGAAACCAAACAGGAATAAATCCCATGTATAGTACTCAGTAACGCGGAAAATATACTTAAAAAAAAAGACATGTTTAACACCAATCACTTAGTTCACATTCAAATTTTCGGTAAGATGACATGAACCATATAAAAAAACTGTCATTTCTCAGCGATCGAAAATAGAACTTTCAAAGAATTTTGCAAAAGTCAAATAGTCGCCTCTTCTGTACTTTAACGTTTATTTTCGGTTTATTTCCGACGGTAACAAATTTATCCCCGAAGAGTTGACAAAAGACTCTGTCCAAGCCCTTACTAAAGAATAAATATTATTCTCAGTTTTAACTAAGAATAGTGTACAATTCCATGGCTCCATCAACCGCTGCTGGCGTGTGAGGCGTTATTCCCAAAAAATAACAGAATTAATTAACGATCCGTCTCACACATATAAAACATATTCTCTAACGTTGCTAAATATTGCTTTACTTATTTCTTCACATCTTTGTTTTATTTCACGTCCCAACTTTTTAGTATTTGGCATTCAATGAAATAGATTTTCGACTTAAAACAAGTACAAGAAATCAAGGGGTGTAAGTTCGGAAAGCTTGGTGGCTATTCCGTAAGGTTTGAAACTCTTCCTGATTGTTTTACGCAGTCTTACTCGAAGTTAAATTCCAGTTTTTAGACTCTCGTAAACATCTCCAATAACATTTTGTCTGCTGAAAATTGATCTGACAAAGTTATAACTTAGAAAAGAGTGCAATTCTAACTCTCCGACAACTCTTCCTGATATTTGAGCGAATATTCCAAAAAAATACAAAAAAGAATGATTAATACCCTTGAACGATAACGAATATATTAGCTATTGTTTTACTCAGACAAAAATGTGAAATTCGCTGAGATGTTTGCAATCCCGCAGCGACGTTACTTTAAACTCAAGTTCAATAACTTCTGCAAATCTCACACTCAGTTTCGCTTCTTCGGCACGCATTAAGCGAACATATAATTTCTCGAAAATCTACATACGTATAACAATATTAAAGGCTGTTTATTAAAGGCTATTAAAGCCTTTAAGGCGAGGCGGCGGTTGCGAGGGGATTCTCGTCAGCGATAAAGGAGAACAATAAGCGAGGGCGTGACCGCCGCCGTCGACCAATCAGGGCCGTGCCCGTTTCGCTTTTATTTTACGACTCTGCGGAATTAAACCGCCAAATTTAATTACTTAAAGTTTCAGCTGCGATCGGACTGTGACCAAACTTTCGCCTTTGGAGCTTATTTTGTACCGAGTGGACCAAATTTGGGGCACCTTTAAACAGGACCGTGCCACATCCCGAAAGTTTGATTTCCAGAGATAAATGCTGCAAAATGCCGGTGAGAATGCGTTTACCTTTCATCAAGATAAAGAAAAATCAATTACTCTGAAACCTAATAGATTTTTTTACGCAGTAATATTAATATGCATAATAGCGCATTTAATTACCTAGGTATCGACGCTCTTGAGTATAAAATGCTTTTATAGTGTTGTGTGACCAACAAGTTAATTAAAATGATGATGAAAAAAGTTATATAAATCGTCGGCGTAGCCATAGTCGGTGATGCGTTACTTTAACGTACAAAACGCGGAAATTAATATCTTATCATTGACCATTAACTTCTATCGCTGCCATGTCGCTATCTGTAACAATGAGCGCTCTATCTATAAATTTCATCGGCTTGAGCCAGAAAACCGGCCATTCAGACTCCATTAAATACAAATAATGATATCTCCCAGGAATGTTATGGCGTGTGATTTATGTCGGACATCGGGCATCCTTTATTTGTAGCGATATTATTATGTATAATGTAAAAGAAAGAAATCTATCAACTGTCAGATAGGGACGCGGCTTGCGCGGGAAAACATCCGACTCGATTTAGACAATCTGAACGAAGAATCGCGACTCTCCGAGAGCCTGATATCCATCAGTATTCAATATTGTCCAATTCAATCATCATTCATTCAGACTAATTGATTCTATTCTTGGGATTGACAATGGAAACAAACCCTTTATATGGGAGGTTCGCGTTTCTCACACTGCAATATCAGAATATTGATTACTACGTGCTCTAGGTGAAATGTGCACTGGGCTAATGGACTCCTTCAAATTAAAATTATGTGCCTCTTTTCTTGCTCAGTTAATTTATATCTCCAATTTAAATCCGCCAAAACCATTTCCAACTAAACCCCTAAAGCCAACAATTTTGGTCAATTTCGGATTGAAATGTCATAAGTGGTCCAAATTATTGTATTTAAACACAGTCCGGTCGCTAGACTGCGGGGTGTTTTAAAGCAGATATGAGGGCCCCGCATTTATAAGGGAACTGTCTTGGTCTTTTTTCCACAATTGTGTTTAGCAAAAGTGCAATCGAGAACTTAATTGGGACAGATTTCTTATAATTTAGCCTGCAGGAGGTCAATTATTCAATTGAGACTCTGTGATATGAAATTATAGGATCTGTTCATCGAGGTTTTTATTAGGTTTAGCTGAGTTTAACGAGAGACATTGTGAGTTGAGATCTTTGATTTAGTTGTTGATCATGTCGACACTTACGGAACAAAGTTTAACTGAAGATACAATATTTGAATATTCGAATATTATTAGCAAATATTTTAGCCAAGTCCTAGACTTACATCACTGACCCATCAGAGGTGCTATTGTATGTAATTTGACTTTCAGAGACGATTTAGGCTTTCAGAATTTTAGCAAAGTGTAGTGAGTACATACATATACAGGGTGTTTCCTAACTACGTGTAAAAAATTTAAAGGCGTAATCCTCGACTGATTTTGAGTCAAAAATGTCTAATAAACATATGTCCGCAAATGCCTTGTTTCTAAGATACAGGGTGTTGACTGAAAGACGTTGAAAGAGATTTTTAAAGGTTTGGTGGTTGAGAGCTTGGTGGTTTGGAAACCTTTCCATGTAAATACGCCTCGCTGTCAAACACTTACCATCAGCAAGGCCGTAAACAAAAACCATATTGGCCATTTCTTGATTAGTGTAATTAGGCATTTGAAAAATTTTCAAAACTGAGGTATAATCTGATTTTTGGGACACAGAACTAAATTATTTCACTTTAGAGAGTAAAACACCAAAATAACACTGACTATCTTGTTTATAGTAGTGGAAGTAGCAAAAAAACTAACAATAAACAAGTTAGTAAATACCACCAAACCTTTAGAAACCTTTAAAACCTTTTTCAACGTCTTTCAGTCACACCCTGTATCTTGGAAACAAGGCATTTGCGGACATATGTTCATTAGACATTTTTGACTCAAAATCAGTCGAGGATTACGCCTTTCAATTTTTTACAGTAGTAAGGAAACACCCGGTATAAAACTATCAAACCACATGTGTATCAATAAGCAACATCGAACCATAAACTAACATTTAAAACATCCCTTAATTTAATTTAGGATACTTCTTCATTCACCCATTTGCCAATATGTATTTATGCCCCATTTTTCCTATCGACGGAGGAGTGTGTTAGCATTGCATAAATTTTGTATTTTCAACTCGAAAATTCAGTGGAAATAATTTCATTTCAGATGATGAGATGATAGAAAGAACAAAAAACCAAAAACAATTTTAAGTTACGTTTGAACTCTTAATTTCAAGATAAATAAATGTTTGTTAAATGTTTTAGAGTCGACGGGACCAATCGTCATAGAACCACAATTTAGCATCGCGTTAGAATTTAAACAATGTCATATACAGTGGCGTCGGAAGCGAAAAGTGGTGGAAAAAGAGTCTTGAATGTTGAGAAAATGTTAACAATATTTTAGATTTTATTGGAATCAATTCACAAAGTAATGGTGACTAATGTCACAGTAGTAGAGACACTTGAAGCTTTATAGGAGTAGTTTTTCGGGTTTATTATAATCTATTTATTGTTCAATGTTGTTTTTAGTGTATATTTCATATTTTCTGTTAACGTTTGGTAACTTCAAATTTATTTAAATCCAAGTAAGTTCACTGGACCGCTTGATTTCCATATTATCTATCAGTATGGTACCTTTACAAAGTGCCCCATGAAAATGAGCTTTCAGCCTTATTTTGAGGACTATAACTAAAAAAAAGTTCAAATTTGGATATCATACTAAAATGGAGATGATCTATTAATTAAAAATATATTCAAGAAAATATCATTTCCAGTTATACCGGAAATCAACTCGTTTATCTAAAATAGAATACTCTGTATATTATATCAAATTTCGATTCTACTGAACATTATGAATATTTTTTATGCATAATGTTATATACCTAAATTTTACGGTTTTCGAGATATTTATAATTTTCTAAAAACAAGATAATTGCTGTGTATTTTCTAATAATTTTGACATTGCAGCTTGAGTTATTCCATTATTAACAATAAGTTTGTTTCTTTAGAAAAGTGTTTTAGCAGATCCGTTAATTTTAAAATTATCTATTGTACGTTTGAGAACTTTTAGTGATAGTTTCGTTTTTTTTCTGGATATCGAATATTAAATATATGAAATATTCTAGTTAATACTTTGTTACCTTCACTACAAATATTAAACATACTGAGATAATCTTTGTTTGTATAATTTACAGGTGTCGTCATACTTAAGTAGACTTGAAAGCATCAACAATAACAAGGGTTTTTTTTCGGAATAAAATGAAAATGGTTAGATTTAGGTATATACAATTGGATTGAAAGTAGTAGACTTTATTTTTTATGTTAAATATGTATTTGTTGAATAAATATGGAGCCCGTATTTGAAAAACGACACGCTTTTGAAGTTTTTTAATGAAAATTTTCGGCTATCTTTTCGAGCACCCTGTATGAAAACGCATGATTTAATTCACTGATTCAAGGGCGGTAAGGCATTTTGAATAACACCGCAAAATTTCGTTACAAAATACTTAACCATTTACGAACGATTAAAAAATACATTAATGACTTCGATTGTCATATTTTTTGGAAAATTCTAAATATCTCGAAAACCAAAAAATTTTGGTATACAACTTTTTACATGAAAAATGTTCCACAGAATTGAATTATGGTGTAATATGCAGGGTGTTTCGTTTAAAATAAGCGAGTTAGCATTTATTTTCGGTATAACCGGAAGTGATATTTTCATGAAAATAATCTGAATCAATAGATCCCATCTATTTGGGTAGGATAGCCAGATATCATTTTTTCCCAGTAATAATCTTCGTTATACGTGTGGAGGCCCATATTCGTGAGGCACCCTGTTTCCTTCCGATACTGCATATGTTACATACTGCTAGGTAACTTAGATGTTTTGATAAATGCCTTATGAAAGAGAAAAATTAAACGACTGTTGTTTTTGGTAATGCTGAAATGGACTGCCTGATCAAAATCAATAGTACGTTGCAAATTTTTTCATATCGAAGGTTCACTCTTATCCAAACCAAAAACAAATTACAAGAGAAATATGAATGTCGGATACCTGCTTATACGTCTATAACACACATGTTAAACATTTTATTACGTTAAAAAGACGAGGCTATATACATAGATTGATGTATGGCTCATATTTAATAAAATAAAATGGCTGAAAAGCAATGAGCACTCGGCACTGTTTTAAACAAGGACAGCGTAGCAGTAAAGAGCAAATGATTATAGTTAAGAAAATAGTTGTTTATGCTTAAGTTTATGACTAATTAGTTTTGTTTAGGGCATAAAAGGAATTTATGTGATATATAAAGTTTATGATTCGCATTGAACGGTAAAATGACTTTATATTAAAACGTAATTAAATTTGGGGAATTTCGACTTTTATGGAGTATTAAGTGGAGTAATGAAGCAACGACCACTATTTTCGATAGTGCAGATGGTTGCAATAAAACGGAACACAATGAAATCAAGTTGACCAACAACAAATTAACGGAAATGTTTTTCTCCGGGTAGTTTATAGTTCAAAAGCCAATAAACTGAGAGGTGCTACTCGCCGAGTTTTACTATACTGCAAGCAACCACGTGTTTCTAAATATTTGTTAGCACAAATCTAAAACAAGCCATTTAATTACAATTCCGGAGCCCTTTTATGATGCTGTTTTGATTAGGAATGCATTCAAGTCGGAATTTTCTAATTTGGCCCCCGGCCAGATAATTAAACATTCTCAGATATTGCCACAAATGATAAAAAGTATGCACTTTTGGCACGGTTCCAGAGCATGTTGCCATCCGCCGTTTCACAAGAAAAGTTTATGGTAGAAATTAACCTTTTTTATAGGTAGAATATATGTACGGGGAATTGATTGCTTTGCGATGTTCGAAATATGCTCAAATTCCTAGCAAAATAAAATAAATTGTAAATTAGGCACACGGAGGATTTTCTCTTAAGGAAATGCAGGACAGTTTTTCCCCCATCTACCGACTCATTTAACGAGATCTTAAACGTAAGTGATAGTTTTGCTTGCGACAATTTAATAACGCAGCGAGGAATGGCTTGGTTCGCAGATGCTTTTAATACCGTTTTTGGGATAATGATGTCTGAAATTGCTGTATTTTTTCCTTATTGTCTACTTTTAAGTTGCAGCTAGTTTCAGTATTTGAAGTTCACAGATAATTGCTAAACATTAAAGATTCAAGGTCAGTTAGATTTATATTCATTCATAATTTTAATTACCTTGTTTTGTCTCTAAAAATGAAAATTCATGTGTGAGTAACTTTAGCCGGGAGATAATTTCCATAGAAACAAATAGGTAAAGACAAAACATTGTTTAAGGAAAATGTTCCAAATTTAGAGGAATCTTCAAATTTTTACCGTTTTAGGTTACATTAAGTGATTTTGCTTTGTTACTGATTTTATATATTTAAACGTAAAAAAAGTATATACCGGGTGATTCAAGAGGTGACTCGCCGTTATAACTTTTTTGTTTTTGAACTTAGAAAGTTGAAATTGGGAGAGAAAGTGTACGCGAATAGAGCCGATTGATCGACTTTAATGATGTTTATCTAGCACTGCCGGTTTAACCAGAAATGACTTCAACTTTCGATTTTTAAACGAAATGCCTGCAAGTTTGAACTTTTTTGGAATCTATAGGTCATTTTTAGTCCAAAAATATGTAATTTTAAAAAATACATTTTTTTGTGTAAAAAAATTGATATGGTGTTAATATTTGGAGAATGTCTTCGACGGCCTCCCGATGCTGCACGACTTTACGCAGAAAGGTGTTCACTTAGAAACCATCCGGCCGCCACCATTTAAGAAAAATTAGTGAATCAAATGAAAACGAGATATGCTAATGAAGAAGAAAAAAAACACAATTTCTACAAGTAGAAATATTTTATTCCCTTGTTTTGTGATTTGAGCGACGGTCGTGACGAACTCCACGGCCAGTATTTTTTTTTCTAAATTTGAATGTCTTTAATGAACTAACAATTCATTTCTGAATGAATCTACGTTGTGTTTGGTGTCAAAAAATTCAAGAAAAACTGGTCTTTTAGATAATCGCAATGAACCGCCATGTTGCCATTTTATGAACGAAAGATAAATGACAAAACTGCTTTCGGTATTTAAATTGCTTATTAAAGAAGAAATCCTCAATAAAATGGCAAATTAGTATTTTTTCCCGTTATTTAGACCTAATATTGGGCCTAATACGTATGCCTCGGTGGCGACGTTCGACATAAAAAAACACTTTTTTTTTAATAACATTTTTAGACTAAAAATGATCTCTAGATTTCAAAAAACTAAAAATTTATAGGGAATTACGTTTAAAAATCTAAAGTTGATGTAATTTCCGGTTAAACCGGAAGCGATGGATAAATGCCACTAACGTCAATCAATTGGCTCAATTCTCATATAGTTTCCCTCCAAATTTCAACTTTCTCAGTTCAAAAACAAAAAAGTTATAAAGGCGAGATATCTTCTTGAATCACCCGGTATATTGGACATTTTTTCAGACATGGTCCAGAAATTGGGGGGTGTCAACGTTAAGAATTTGAAAAAGGTACCTACAGATCCCACGGTTTCCGAGGTAACCTTCTGAAATGTATTATTTATGACAGTTGACACATAGACTACCATTCCGAACATCCATAAAGTCTGCTCTTCATGCATCTGTCATTTGCCGACACCATGATCCGGCAAAATGATACATGATTGGTTGGAGTATAAATTAATTGTCAAATAACTGAAGTAAAGCGTAGTAAAATTAAAAATCATTCATCCTACTCCGCATTGCCCGTCATGTTGACCAATCCGAGCGCTTGTTGTATTGCCGAACGACAGCCGCATGAGACGGAAAATTATAGGGTCGATTATATCCGTCATGCGTCCATTCTTCTCGCCAATCAGACTGAATGGCAGACGCGTATGTAGGTTGAAAATTTAACCCGATCTGCTAATGATTTTATATTGGTGGATCACCCGGTATAATAGGGTAAATTGTAAAACCCGGTAAAGTTGCGGCACGAAATACAATATTAATGTATCTATGCCCGAGGGCATAGTTTTCCGCCACCTAAAGAACCGACGTCGCCGTCGGCATCTACACGCGTCATTACCAGATACATTAGATTATTAAAGAGACGTGGCATAATTTTAGGTTCGCCAACGGATGCTGAATTTAATAAGAAATATTCCGAGAAATTAATCCAGTCTGCATTTAATTTTAGAGAGTGTCTTTTGATGTCTTCGGCCGCGCACTTGTCATTTTGTTTCCACGGCTTTGGGGGCATTTCGAATTGCTTTAAATGGCCCCGGTGGACGGATATAGTGGATGGTTAAATATACTAAAGCAGTGGCGTCCTTACAAATGATCAGTAACGTTGAGGCATGGGTTCTTCCGGCTGTTTCATCCCCCGCAGTGATAAAGGACCGCACCTCGTTTCATAAATTCAATTATTCAAATCCGCCCTGATGTTCATCATCTGAGACAAAACAAATATTCAAATGGTGTTATAAATACTTGGTGACAATATTAAAACGGAACCGTGTATTAATATGAATGTAATGTTATGGAGACACCCTGTGGATTGAGATGATAAATCAATTCCCTACATCGCAGTACTAATAGTGT
Source organism: Euwallacea fornicatus (assembly GCF_040115645.1). NCBI lineage: Eukaryota > Metazoa > Arthropoda > Insecta > Coleoptera > Curculionidae > Euwallacea > Euwallacea fornicatus. The sequence goes on from NC_089564.1 coordinate 3,316,899, forward strand.
CCTCGGTACCCCGCGGCTCACCTCCTGCATTATTTATGATAAATTTATAAATCTCTGAATGCACCACGTCCGCCCGAATCCATTCCAATACTACTTCATTTTGTACGTGTCGAAGATGCACCAATGTCTTAGTGAGAGAAACTACCTGTAGATCCACTTATATCACCGGACACATATTTATAATAGAAAAGTCACTTGGCTTAAAGTTCGAATGTGTCTCTGATAACTTGTTACTTCGTGCACCCGCTGAAAGCAATGAAAACACATGAAGAGTGCTGGCTTTTTCGGGTTCTGAAGGGCTCCTTCGATCTGATTAGATCGTCAATATTGATATAGTTTCCTTAGCTGATATCTTACAAAAGTCTAAAAACTGTAGGTACTTCGATGATCATCCTTACTTCTGACTCTTTAAAATCTTAACATTGTAAGTTCAGTTTTGGTTTAGGTTAATTCTGCTATTTTTTAGACCTTCACACGCGTTCTTAAATGAGATTTCTTTATTGAGCATTCTAAATGTTTTGATTATGTGAGATGTTCATGCTCTAGGAAAGTAAGGCACTGGATTACCTTCAAACTATAGCTCATCCATTCTTTCCTTCATCACAAAAAGTCGTTTTTTTATGTTTTTGGTTTTGCAACCAGCTTCTTTCTCTGGTAACCTGAATAGTATTTGACGAAGGCTTTTTTAAATCGAAAGCAAATTAGTTCCAGTGCAATTTAGGCAGTTTCAGCAATCTATCTCAATATCCTCGGGTTTATTGACGGCTGATATCTATCTTGTCTAACATTTTTTTTCACATTTTTATTACCTTCCTAAATTTCAGGTTACAAAAGAAATCAGTTTTGCATTACTATAAAAAAAACTGTGTTTCAGAGAGGCATGTTGTCTAAGAAAAGAAATGAGTTTTTAAATAATGGGCCAGATGAAGTAATTTAAGCAAATTATCATGAAAACTTTCAATGTGATGAAGGTCATTATAAGAATGCCATTTACTCGCAAAAGAAGGTCCTTTAAAATACCATATACTGCTTCCATTTCTTTGTCAAGATATTATAGAATTTGTAAAGTAAAAAAAAAGAAATTTTAAAAATCCGATAAATTTATTAGAATTAACAGAAGTCACGTTAGGTACTTAATTTAAACTGATCACCCCTTTGGTTGTCTTCTCATTCACACTTTCCTCTTAATTGAAAGTTAAAGGAAAACTGAAGTCGTTTTCACTCTCGCTGTTTCCAGCTCCATCTGATGTCGAAAACTATTTTTTAAATTAAAACATTTCTAAGCAGTTCTGTATTTTGGAAATAATGTTTCAGACGTCAATAGGGGCTGTTGGAATCGTGGAATTGTACACCATTTTCAGTTAACACTAATTAAAAATGATATTTACACCTCACTAAGGACTCGGGCAGGCGCTCCTATTAAGGTTTCGACGACAAATCACCGAACGCATTTCGGTTTTTGAAAACTATGAGAAAAGAATAGAAAAAGGAAAATAAAGAGTGAACTAAAATGTGTGAAAGATGAACTTTTGAAATTTGTGAAATGCTCTAAAATTCCTCTCTTCGGTCGCTGTCGAACGAGAGTGTTTTTAACACGGATCACGTCATCCTCCTAAAAGATTGATCTGAGATAAGTGGTTGATGTTTGATCATTGTGCCTAATTTAACTCGTCTTGTTTATAGATTTTTTTCTGTGTCGATGTGATATTTGTTACAGTTTGGCTTCTTTTTATGAATACAACGTAGACCTCTTATTCGAGAATACCCAAGTGTTATCCATGTTTACCGAACAAGAGACTACCTATATTTATATCGGCTTTAATGTAGTTTTGCTGTTATTTAATTCTCTTTTTGGTTTGGGTGCTTCACCAATATGAAATTTCCTACCACATCAATTTTGCCTTATTACGGCCTGTTCGAAATTGTGAAACCATTTCCCCATAAGGCTACTGGGATAATTGTGTTCACGTGAAACTTTGCGTATGTCTCTTCGACATTGAAATTTTGTCCATTACATATTAATTCTGCCCGATCATCTAGGGACTAGTAAGTACGTACAGTGTCACATTGGTGCAAGTGGTCTCTGGACCAATCGAGTCAGGTTGGTTTGTGGCTAACGCCTTTCTGATTCAGCTTAGTGTCCCACGGTGTGAAACTACATCCCCGTTTGTCTTTCGTCATTAATTCAGTTCATAAAATTTGGAACCATTAGGAAAAATATGGGACAACTCAATGAATCGGCAGATTCGAATTTACTTGATGCGCATCTGCAAGGACATTTATCACGTTTCTTGATGATAATTATTTCCTGTACCGTTTATGTGTTAAAATGATGATTTGAAGGGTACCGTGATGTGAAGATCAAGTAAGTGCCTCGTGATACACTTGTGTCGTACTGTATCTGACAAACTGGAGATAATTTTTGTGACTGAAAAACATCCTTGAAGAATTTCGCCGAGACAACAAACTGCAACCCATTAATTTCCCCAACTTATAAACCGTGACTGCCAGTCTGGGTCGATATAAACGTGCAATTATATTTATTCTCTTTCTAAGAATAATAGCACAGTTATTTTCGCCAACATTCGCATACAGGATCTCCACAGCATCCCCGTGGACCAGCACGGAACGCACGCACCTCTCCCTCACCGGGCAGAAAGAGACGGCGTACGGGGCCGTAGGCGTAGTTTTGATTAATGTCGATTATAAAAAGTTCTGTCTGAAGAGAAACGTCGGTTATTCTGGGTTTTATTAATAAGAACCGAATGGTGTTGTCTATCAAAACCGGGAACATGTGTTCCAACAGGCAAAAGGCGAAAAGGTTGCCTGAATTATTTGATACAGTCTATCTTTGTCTTCGGGGATTTATGAGATTTGGTGCGCGGGTATTTCGGAAAAATAGGACAACTATTTGGGTTTATTAATTGCACAAATTGGGTGGTCGGATTGTGTTTGGGTTAAGTATTTGGCACTTTTGGCATGGGACGTCTCACTGTTGTGCGCTGCCTCAATTATGTTTTATCCGCAAACATTCTTCCTGATTATGAAAAGGTAGGGCCGATTCAGCTGAAACCTCTTGGCGAGACGAATTGTCAGTATAGTACCTGTTACACAGGTATAGGAAGACGACATGACCTAAATGCTCGTATAATAGAAAAACAAACGATTAAATTGAGTTCCATGGACAGTCTGACACAAATATTTTTGTAAAGAAAAAATCCTACACTCCATTTCTGGAGATCAACTATGAAGATCTCGGTAGTCACAAAAGATACGAGGTCAGTTAAATTGGAATAAAGCTGCGAAATTTGGAGTGTAAGAATGAGCCGTTTCAAATCGAAAAAAACTGAAACATGTTCAAAACATCTTTTTCTTGGCGAGATAATTCAAAGTGAGTGACACTTGACCATTGCGACTTCTCCCTTTGTGCAACTAGGCGATTTCATATTTGAAATGCGACAGTTTGATTTCGGCAACCATCACCGACTTTCTTTTTTCGCATTTGGGACTCCTCGAATACCCTGTGTAATATGAAGCTCAGTCTCAACAGCTCGTTAAGAACTACCAGAGAATCCAGAGAAATGCCAGAAGAAAAAATGCAGTTTAGTTTTGGAGTCGAGTAAATTTTGAAAGTCTTGCGAGTATCCTTTTCTACGAAATCAACGACTTCCTACAGAGTGTGTTAACTTGCGCTGGCCCGTTCATTGAATTTATTTTTAATCGATCATTTTGATTGGCAGTCGGAAGTTACATTTTCAAATATCTAATTCGTATCATCAGAATGGCCTTGCAGGAAAGTTGATGCCTGCACAACACATCAATCCTGCTTACAAATCAAATCTTCAAAGTACTGAGTTTTTTGTGGTGAACACTTCGACTTCCAAAGGCCTAATCTCTTAAGTAATTAATGCTCGGTAGTTTAATGAAGAGCTCTTATTCTTCAGCCTATTTTTATCCGACACTCTCCTTCTGCCAACACGATGGCCAACCTGTCGTTGTCGCAGGATTTAAAACCCAAACCGTGTTTGTTCTTACAATAGGAAAAATGGCACTTTATCCAACATAAGCGTTAAGCAGGTTAAGACGATCAAGCATGGTAGGCAGCACACGTGTATCAATATTTGCAGTGAACCCTCCGTTCTCGTGTTTGCCTTAAAAATGCTTTTGGGTCGGCTACCTCTTTTAATTGCTTGCCTTTGTATTCTACCTTATTCTGCCAATTGTTTTTAAGGTCGAGTGCTGAAACGACACTCCATAAATTGCAGGATTGTGTATCAGGAATTGCTGCCTTTTAGCTCGATTTCACTCGTTACTGCAGTCTATTTTTATACACTTAACTCATTTCAGATTTGGCATGTGGTCCGTGACACCCTCCCCTTATTATACGAGGGAGGCCCTTATAGCGACACCCCTAATCGTATCAAAGGGACTTGGGAATGTCACCATTTCCTGAAAGTGATTGATGGTTTTGGCGGAATTCTAACATCGTGTTCTCGATTTTTTTTTCGAGTTTTCTCAAATGATATATTAAAAAGATTTAGTAATTATCGATATAGAAGCTAAGACACGCAATATGAAATACAGAAGCCCAATTTCGTACCACTCAAAGTTAATGCGGATTTAATGATTTAAGTTTTGCTCATTTTTCTCAAATTATGTTTGCTATTCCTGATCAGCTCACCTGCTCGGGCATTCAAGAATTGACAGAATAATTGTCCATAATAAACCATGGGAAATTTTCTGCATGACATTTGCAGCTGTTGATATCGGTTTGCATAGATTAATATAAGATGTTTCGATAATCGTTTTGCATCACGATAAGTCAATTTTTGTGGATCCTGGGTCAACGAACAACAGCTTAGGCCAGATTTCTGTAATATGGTCAGAAGTGAATATTTTCGAACGAAGATTCTGAATATTAGTGAACATTCCGGAAAATTTCGTTATACATGTAGTTTTAACCCCACTCTCGCCTCATCTTTATGGACATTTTGGATATTTTTGAGTCCAAGTCCGGTTGATCTTCGCGTCGTTTTGAACGTTGTACAGCATTTGAGAGAGTTTGGACATTTGAATTTAACGTCTCTGGTCGAAAGGGAATTTCAGTGCATAATTATTCTAGGAACCAAAAGCATGAGAAATTAAGTTGTCACGCCAATAGGAAGCTACTTGTGCCTTAACAGTTATTCCTTAATAGGTCGCTATCATCGCTTGAAGTGCTTCCTTCGCAGATTTCACAAGAATCATCATCAGTTGGCACGCAGCAGCAACATCCGTCATAACTCACACTTGAACACCAACCAACAACAGAAATTGAACATAATAAGGCGCGCACTCTCTAGCAAATCAATTTAATGACTGTTGATAATTACCCATGTTTTAATTGTCGCTTTCACGTAGAATTATTACCAAACTGGCCAAGCGATTTAATGCCGATCTATCGTTACATTGTTATTTCACTTACATCACAATCAAAGCTTTCTATGTTGTCGATAATTGGCCATTGTACACGCACCTGTCATAAATTGAATCGTTAAACCCCGTTTATGACTTGTTGGGAATTTTTTTTTTTTTTACTTGAGATTGAACCGCCATCTTATTTTTGACCTCCAGAAGTGACCTGTTTGCGCCTTTTCGCCGCATTACCCTTAATCGTTTTGGACTATATCATACCGTAAAGACGTTTAAATGGCGGACATTCATAATTACGATCATCAAGACACGGTTATTAAATTTGTCGGTCGGTGGACATGGAATTATATCCCGCAGCATGTGGATATAAATATAAATATAATAATATGTTTATATCTGTTGTTAAGTGCACATTATTAAGACAAATTGGACCGGCAAGTGCAGACCAGACTGCAGTTAAAGTTTTAGTGCTCTCGGATTAAATCTGGAGCATATTTCTCGAAACCTATAGCAGAAATACAGTACGTGGAGGAGGAAGTCATATTTAAGGTTCGGATCAAGAATTAAAAGGTGAGATCCATCGAGGATTGAAATCCTCGATGGATCTCACCTCTCCGTGACATTCTCAAATACCTAAAAGGTGTAAGCTCATTATCGGTGCTTATTGTCTCGGTTATTGCAATTTAAACGTCGCTTTGGTATTTATTTGGCTCGAAAATGTAACATTAAACAAATAAGCAAGCACGGAAGCGTCCCATAGAAAACATCTTGTCTTTCTTGACATCTTTTGTTGTTTTAAAACTAGCGATATTGTCAGAAAAAAACCATTTATTTCGCATTCGGTTCTATTGACGTCTACAATTCTGAAAGCAAATACTGTGCTCTTTTATGCGAGCGAAATGTTTAGAAAGAAAGGAACTCAAAGCGTGCTGAATTCGTAAAAACGTGCAGGTTGAATTCACTCCGGCTTAGGCAGCAGGTTCTTAGGAAACAATGATGTTACCCCCTTAACAAATTCTACGAAGTCCTGAATTTTACCACTTCGGGCTATTAAAGCATTCAGGACGTTATTCGCTACACTTTTTGGTCTCTCAGTTATCCGAAATTACCTTTAAATAGTTGCAAGTTATTTACACGGAAACTGCACATATGGCTCTTACGGAAAAAGTTCTAGAAATTTCAGAATTTTCTTTCAGCTTTCTAGTTACATAGGTTTTGACTTATGTAACCTCCCTTGTTACTCATGTACACCGTAAATTATGTTAGCCAGAACCTCATGATACACATACTCCAATATCCCAAGTACCTCTTCTTCGTCTAAGAGGGCAACGAAAAGCATCCATCAGCTTTTTCAATCACGTTCACCAACATCAAAATATTTTTAATTTGGAAAAAAATCCAAAATGTAGATTTCTCCGTTTTACTGCAGGAGTTTTATTTCTTTTTCTTTTCAGTCTGAGCACTTTGAGTTAACACATGGTGAAATCATAATTAATTCAAAATAATATACTTCAAAAAGAACCTGAGCCACATGTGGTGAGTTCTTACATAATTGCATAAAAATGATTTGTTTTTATATATTAAATATTTCATGTATTGGAAATAGTTCTGAAAAAGGGTACGAAGTAATAGGAATGTCCCGGCAGTCAAAATGTCATAGAACACAGAGGACTGTTGGCCACGTCAAACAACCGTCACAACGTCACAACAACGTCAAACACGTCGTAGTGACGTTGGTGTGGACTTCAATTCGAATCGTGCAAAATTTTCTTTTTGAAGATTTCTACGGTTTATTTTGATATACGATATATGTTAGTTTTTGTCGATTTTGAAAAAAGTGTAAATATCTCGAAATCCATGATATTTTCATTCAGGCTATTTTTTCGTTTTCTGACTTCTAAAGGATGGGCCTTCCATCAAGCGAAGTATTGTCGAAGGTTTACGGGACACCCTGTATATAACTTTTCCATTCAACGAGGAAACTTTCTTCTGCCAACTTCCACGTCCTTATATTTAAATCAGGCAACGAATTAAGAAAAAGATACAATCGGCCGACAATGTTCTCATTGATTATATCCGGATCTGTACACTACTTATGCTAGATTAAAATTAGAAAATCATATAAAATATAAGTCTCTACATAAATTTCCTAATTTCAGTTTTCACCGATTTGAATCAATTAAATTATTGCTCGGGTAACTTTCTAAAAAGAACGACCAAGAATCGATAACACTTAACATATTTCTACGATTATTCGTCGTAGGGTTAAATAACAAATTAATATTTAATTGAATTAGATAAGCGAATTTTTCCATTAAATGATTACTTCCTTGGAAATATCAAAAATATTAGACTTAATATAAAAGTGAGACCACATTAACATGCTCGTGCTAAGTAGAATACAGGTGACTGTCAAATAATAAAAATCCATGTCATATATTAATAACATGTTTATCCTATAACTAGTAAACTTAACACTACATGTTTTTTTTTTAAATATATTAAGGGTAGTTTTGGTTCTATGAAGCAGTAATTTGATTAAGGAATTTGATAGTTGATGCTATTATAAACTCATTTAATTGCAATAAAAAACAAAATGGACTAAGTACGTTTACGTCATAGCGAATTTGTATATTATTTTAATGAATCTTGATCTTTCTAAATTTTGTCTTATATACAAATAATTTTGTTTATTTGTCAATAATTTTTCTATTGTAGTATTTCGAATTATCTTTAATTTGTCTATATGCTTAATATGTTTATGCACTTTGCTGTTTAACGTTTCCATTTTCGCGTTTTAGGCCTCTCTCAGTTTCAGTTTTACTTTGATTTATGATTGTTTAACCATTTTCTTAGTTCGTGAAGTGTAAATTGCTATAACGCCGATTCTTTTATATGCATATTATTCTTGCCAGATCATATTTGATATTACGTATACATATGACGTACACGTATACGTATACATATGACGTACACGTATACGTATACATATGACGTATACGTATGAGTATACATATGACGTATACGTATGCGTATACATATGACGTATACGTATACGTATACATATCACGTATACGTATGCGTATACATATCACGTATACATATGCGTATACATATGACGTATACGTATGCGTATACATATGACGTATACGTATGCGTATACGTATTCATATGACGTATACGTATACGTATTCATATGACGTATACGTATACGTATTCATATGACGTATACGTATACGTATTCATATGACGTATACGTATACGTATTCATATGACATATTCGTATACGTATACAAAACTTTAAATCCATTTTCCAGCCATTATTTTTTTTCTCTTGAAAAGTAGTGAGTTTCGTTTCATACTGTCTCCCTCGTCTTTTACTTAAAATTTCTTTAATTGGCTTTTCACACGCTAAAACATTAATAAAGCAGAATATTCCCAAATTCGTTAACTTAGTTTTCGTAATTTTCTTATTTTCCTTCATATTTTCAAAACTTCATTTTACAACTTTACAATATTGTTTCCTTAATGGGTTACAAAGAGGAACTCTCCCCTAGTTTAACAGAGCTTGTAAATACAGCCATTTGGAAGATGGCGCCCTTATATAAAAATTATACCGTGAATGTAAAAGTTTTGTTTTATTCTTGCTTTCTTTTACACATTCAATAGATCTCAGCTATAACAAATCTTCAAGAGACTTGGCCTGTCGTTCGTTATATGCGGAGGTCGTTATAAGCAACCGAGGAAAAAAGCTTGTTGATTCACAATCGTTGATTTAACCAAATGCCAAATTATAGAATTTTTCGTTGTAGTAGATAGGTATGGATTAAATGAGAAAAAAATAAAAAAATGAAAAGTAAATACAAAAATTTTAAATAAAATCGGAGTTTAGCTAAAAAAGAAGTCGATAAGTCGACTTTGCGCTTTTTGTTTTTGTTGTTTGTCAATATCTCTTCAGTTAGTTTGTTTTGCAAAAGATCTCTTGCATTAAAAAAAAATCATTTTCTGGATAAGTTATCACTACGTAATAAGCTACGATCTTCACAGCGAAAAGGCCTCTTGAACTGTGAGAATTGAAATTTAATCATTCCCATCAACGTCCTCATCACTCGAATCGTTTTCATAATGATCATTGATAGTTATTTGAACAATGTCAATATCATTAGAAAATTCAGCAACTTCCACCTGTTCATCAATCATGTGGTATTCACTTAAGTGAATTTCTTCAAAATCAGAAATGTGCTGGTTCTTTGGCCCATTTGCTTAAATCGTCAGCAGCTCGCTCACAGCAGCATCTCCCGACGGTTCCCTATAACCAATCTCAAAGTTTTAGAAAATAATAAATATGGCATGTTATAGCTGAGTATTCGTTATATTCAAGATTCTTATTAAGGAATAGAAATAGATTAGTTTTATAGCAAGTTGGACGGGACTTTTTGTTCGCTCGTCTAACCGAGTTCTTTGCAGCACGTGTTCGTTAAAGCCGAGTTCCACTCTTCGTAGATCTCTTCTCGTATGTGATCAGAAGATTGGATTTGTTTCTATTTTTTACAGCTTTTATGCACAGGTAATGCATTCAAAAACGAAAAGGAAAATGCTAATACGAGGTCGGTAGCATATGGGTTGAATGCCGAGACACATAAACAAATGTCTAGCACAAAATATAAATTTAAATCCCTCCGACAGACGAAGCTATTCATCATAATCTAGTCTTGTTTGGGTGCGTGAAAAGCGTGGGTTTCTAAATAATAATGTCACATCCGACCTGCCTTAACTGAGCGGTCTTCGACGACCAGGACTAGCGCACGCGACGCTATGATAGCAGCGATTTTGAAAAATGTTTGAAAACATTTTAAAGCAGATATTTTTCATTGCACATATATCGTCAGAACGTGCGAAAAGTAACTTTACCGCATGTGGTTGACCGAACATCGCACACGCGTATAATTGCATGACTCGTCGCTCCTGGTTTCCCAAATACGGAGTGATTCGATAATGTGGAAACCTGTATCATAAAACGAGTATACTGTTCATAATAATTTTCTTCCGAGTGTACGAAATTTACGTGAAATGAAGACGATGCCTTTACATGTGTATACTTCTGATGGATGTACCATAAACATCGCCTCTCATCAGACTCCAAATGAAATCTGGTAAGATCGAACTTTCCATCGAGCAAAAGCGATTTGCGCTTACTTGAACGTAGAAATATCCACTGAATCGGACATCGAACTTTTTTTTATATTTGTTAGTTTGTTTCAGTGTCAGATGACTTTGTAATTAATTGTGATAAACAACTTTTGGAAGCGTGCAAACGTGTGTGGCTTTTATGACTCAGACCTGTCTGATGCACATTCAAAATCACTTATTTTCATCGGATTTACAGTAATAAATTAGCTCAAGGGTCCTCGATTACAAAGCAACTGATGTGCCTAAAGCACTACCGAAATCAAAGGAAGTTCAATAAAGAGGCTTCATCTATTGGCGCCTGTTCTCTGTTGGAGACCTTAATTTTCCAGTGGCGTCCATTTACTAAAGAATGACGCGTATTAAAAACCCATTATTTCAAGTCAACTTAAACTAATATTATTTGATTCACGAACGACTACGAAAATTGGAAAACCCATTAGACTGTTAATTAAACATTAACGATATCTGGAATTTTAATATCGGCATTATTAGCTAATTGATTAACTTTTACAAACATTTATCGAGATATTTCCAATTAATTCTTATTTGCCTTGATTTTAGATGACGCCCGGTTAAGGTGCTCGTTTAATTACAAAGAAAATATCTAAATTGAGAGATATGCAATCGAACCAATAAATCAAATATTGATCTTAGGTTTAAGGAAGGTCGTTTGATGGAATATCTTAAGTCATGCATTACAACTACGCCTATGGATTTTCAGGATTAAGGTCGTCTTCAATGAGTTTAACCATTAGCTCGGTAATTTCTTGGAATAAGGGTGTAGCATAGGCGCAAATTCTGAAATATTATAATTCGTTTCGGAGCGTTCGGTGGTTTCTGGTAAAATTCCACTCAATTTTTATTTAGAAAATTTAATTTGCTCAAATATTTTTTGAAAAGATTATGAAGTATACGAATATGAATTAATTAAGCATCCGAAACAGGGAAGCGATGCTTTGCCGCACGCTGGTTGCAGTTACTTCAACAATGCGTGTATGTAGGTACAATTGCTGCCTTCTGTTCATAAATCCATGAGGCCAAGATACGTTAACGCACACTCTTATGTAAAAACAAGTATTTCGAGTTCAATGAGGTAGTGTGCCTCCTTCACATTCTTCCATATTAATATTTTCCTAATTTTTCATTGTACAATGTACATTCGTACGCAAATTTCGGCAAATCGGACTGATAAGAAATCATTGTGTTAGTTTCAGAGCGTTTTATCGCACGAGTGTGGATAGAGATTCTACTGCAGGCTAATATTTAACTGAACATCTATAAGACAATAAAATTAATACGTGCGATTGCTTAGTTCAATTGTCGAACTGCAGTTAGAATACAGCAAAGTATCGCTTTTCGCACTTGTTGGATAAGTAATTATTAATCAATCATTTTGGTAAAAAAAAACCATTTTTTCTTTAGATTTTTGTATGTCTAGAAATTTTGGATCTATTACTCGTACTAAAAATGAAATACGATTATGAATTCCCTGTCACTTTTGAATTATAGTTAAAACCAGTGACAATATCAGAGATAGTTAGTTAAAGGCCGTGTGATTGAATAACGTGATTTTTCTAAATAATTTCGACATTTAAATCTGTCTTTTTAATCAGATCTAATTCCGATTTAGTGGATAATGGATTATGGAGGATGAAAGCGAAACAAAACGAGATTGTAGCAACGTTACCGCGTTAAGTGTGCCGATAAAGGTGAACAAAGCTAAACGAAACTGTCCAAATATTGAAAATGATCATCGACCTTTGATCTACAAGTATCAGATGCCACTGGCTTGTAGAGCTGATGAGTTAACGGAGGTATGGATCTGAATATGGCTACTATGACAACATTGAAATGGTCACGATTTATCATTGTTATCAACCAAGTTAGTAGGGTGAAGCAGTACGATTTGCCACTTTGACAGACTAATTACAGGACCGATTCGCATGTGTAATTCAATGAAAATGGCATCTATTGTAATTACGAACGGGTGCTGTTCTCCATAATTGACTGCCATCAAAACCAGTGCTTATGGTCAGCGAGAAAACACGAATTTGTACATATTTAGTCAGGACTGTCACCCATCTCAAATAACTCATGAATTAAATAGATCGGAACTCATCCAGGTGTCACAACGACGGTGTGAATGTATCTTCGAAAGTCACTGTTACTTTTACTGTAACAGTTACGTTTTGTTACTCGGTTTTGATAAAAACGAATAATAATGAGATTAATACTAAACGCATTATTTAGTCACCAGTAGTAGCAAATGGTGAACGATAGCTTCATAATGTTTTCACAACGTTACTTTATATCCTTATATTCGTGATTCTGTCAATCATCAGAATAATGGATATAACGATATAAGGTAACTGTTCTGAGTATTTCTGGTGTAAGGTAGCTGTTCTCTTAGTTAACGGTATTACGAATATAAGGAATTTCAAAAAGGATCTACTATTTGTGGACGAAATAAGATTGAAGCGGGTGTGGTTTAGTCACTGTGATCAAAAAATGACTAATCTTGATGTTAGAAAACATCGAGCGAAAATAGTTTTAAGCCTGATTCTGTGTTGGTAATGAAATTTACCTAATTCAGTTGCAAAACAAATTTATTGTGGCCAGAGCTCGGACCAATGTTATACTGAAGTGTCCGAAATCACATGTTGAAAAAAAAAGTTTTGATTTTTCCCTGAGATGAAAAAGTGAAACATTCGTTTGGGTGTGAAGGAAAATTTGCAGATTCGCCCTCATCATGTAACTGCTGACAGTGACGGGACTGGAGCAATAAGACTTAAAAGTCTTATAACGGTAAACGATAATAGAACGAATGATCTATGAGCACGATTACTTGTTAGTTGAGTTCTGCTCGGTTCAGTTGAGTTGATTCAGTTTCGACTTGTCACTGTGATCAGAAAGTCTCAGACAGATTTATCCCAATCTTTTCGCTCTAATCTTTATAGTAAAATGTGATATAAAATGCGACCAAAGGATTGTTATTCACTTAACGTGTGCGGCAAACTATGCTTTACCGTTCGTTGATTGCGTGTTTTATCGAATAACGGGCAATGGAGTTAAATTAGGAATCGGTCGCGGTAGACTTTTTCACACCTATGAGGTCGAATATGTTTCCAATCAGCGCAGATATTAACTTTATTGACTTCCGCATTACCAGAAGACGTTAGTGTGCTGTGTAATCTTAACACAGACACGTGCGGTAAAAAAAGCGTTAGCACGCGCACGTCAATGTCAAATACCCACGAACATTTTTGACACCGCCACGTTTCACATTGTCTTGTGTGCGATAAAGTGCCTCTGTCAATACAAGTGTGTTTATGTAAGGTCACTTTCCGCACTGCGGTGAAAAAACAATGTAACGTACTACAACTGCTCCGAGAAATCATTTCTATTTTTGATTAGGATCAGATTGAGAGAGTCATCTTTCTTTATTGCTTCTTAATAAGTTTCAAAGCGCTCTTCATCTCTAAATGAGAAAAAATAGCGGATCCTCTGTTGTTATCTGTGATTTCTCACTTTGCTTCTTTTATCACTGCGATCGGCAAAATGGTATTTTTGTCTATTCCTCAATCGTAGTCTTAGTTCATGCCAAGCAAAAGGAAATGCACTTACTTGGATTCGATTTATCCAATCAATAAGGAAGAAATCTTATACTACGTGATTTCCTTGTAATCCAATTTGATCAAATTGCATTATAACGTAATTTTTTTAATAATTTAATTTTATATACGTGCAAATGGAAACCTCTTAAATACTGAGTCGTGTTTCTGCCACATCAGTGAATTCCCTTGCAAATACGCAATTCTCTTCTATATTTTTTAGTACAAACCACATAGAGGACAGGTCGCATTGTTGGTCGTTTTGCATGTGTTTAATACGAGGCATAACAACGATAATATGCAATCGCGTTTAGGTAATTGCGAATATTCAAAGCCCTTATCATGAAATTATTACCTATTTCTATAAAATGAATTATTTATAAAGCAAGCTAACTGTTTTATTAAAATTATACCTATTTTGATACGCAAAGCAAGGTTAGGCCGGCCATTAAAAAGTTTTTCTGTGATAAGGATATTATTTTCATAAATGTATAAAATTAGTGCAAGGTGATATTTAAATAAAAGCAGTTGACTTAGTTTTTTGCGTTTTTACATAGCGACTATTATGTGGACACTTCCATTTTTTTTTGTCAAATATTTCGTGTTTCTTCTCTCTACTTTTAATTTTCACATTATCTTCTCTTTAACAATGTCTTCACCGTCGTCCATTTCATTTTTACAATTTTAGTCTACACCGCAGAGCCTGTAGAAATGCCAAAGACATTTTTGAGCTCGATATTAAAAATTCTTCTGAAGCTCGTGCTCAGAAATTAGTTTACTAACGTCGACCCAAATGTGATATATATTTCATAAATCATTGTCTCTGCTTTGTTTTTACATGCGTATTTTTCGATTGCATTGCACCGTTGTATATTTAAAGCAGGATTTCCTAGAAGTTTGCATCTAAATATACCTGTTTTATTGTGGCCAAAAGTATAAAATTATTAATTTATAACCCACAAAATAATTTTATTATCAGTTTAACTGAACGCGCCGAAAATGCGTGCTGCGTGTTTATCTTGGCAAGAAAACGTTAAATTTAGTTAAGCTTAATATTACTCCTAATGATTACATTTAAAGGATACAAACCAATTAACCAGCTTTCAATGATGCGTCCGTGTAGACAGTCATCACATCAACGTAACTTCACTAAATCAATATAACCTGTGAGAGTATTAATGGTATCACAGAATTTTTGACATTGTATGCTCCTGTGCGTAAACGTTTCATTGGGGAGAGGATACCCACGGTAGCTCACCCCTTCTTCATTGCTCACAAAAAAATTTTGAGGGTCATTCAAAGAAATTTAGATAGAGAGAAATTCAAGATTTAGTTCCTGTTCCTGCATTTCTCTTGAATGTTTTAGTTAGAGTTCAAAGGTTAATATTGTAGTTTCTCTACGGAGTACAATAGGTTACTCATGAACGAGGTGCGCTTGCGCACCCATAAAAAGTGATTTTACGGTCAGTCTGTATAAAAATAGATAAGTTTTTTAATTATTTATTCTATATGTTGACTTTGAGTAATCCTTCAACGCCAAATCCCATTTTTTATTGGTTTCTTCAGTTCTCTGCTTTATTTTGTGACCAGTGAATTGTGAACACGAAAGCTGCAGAACATATTTGTTTGCAAACTTTTCTATTTTAATACTTCAATTTTATTATTCTGCATTGAAAATATCTACTTCTGCGTAAATGTTAAATATTCCAACCTTAAACATATATTTTTTTAAATCTGGCAGTGCAGTGAAGAAATCGTAAAAAAATAACATATTCAAGCTGCGCTCCGTATCTGTAGAGTTACAACGCATATTATTGTTACCTGTTGACTGAGTTATGAAATGAAGGTATTTATGTAACTAGTCGGGAAATTACACCCGTTTAGTCGCCGGTTTGTATTAAGAAGACTGTCATACCATTTGCCAAAATTAAAAAATATATTGTTTGTCCCTCTGGCTTAAAGCACTTTTACGTCTTCATTTGATTTGCGTAGAGCAACTCGAGATCTAGCTATCACATACGGGCGTAAAAGTTAAGTTTTACACCTTGGTTCAAAAAGTGCCTATTAGATTTCACGCCATGTTCACTTGCAAAAGTGAAAATCTGTATGTTATTCACTTATATTTGTCGTGGTTTACAACATGCCAACCAATTCCGAAAGTATTTCTACTACTAGTGTACTTAACATTTTTTTACCTTTATGGGAACCTCAATGTTTGTTGTCCATTCACGCATTAATGCATATGTGATAAATTAGTATGGTATTTCCCCTCATAGTACCTGCAATTTAATAAAAAAAAAAAAAAAAAAATAGAAAAAAGACAATATTCCATTTTTTACGTTCTGATGTCTATTAAAAGCCTCTTGAACACCAACAAAGCCACCCATAAAAATACATGTAACATCAATGTGAAACCGGTGAGGTTGCCCTAATCTACCATCTAACCAAGTACATACCAGGTAGCTCCATTGACGTCACTGGTTTTACAACATTTATAATGGTGGATTTAAAAATTTAAGGTGTGTTTATGTAGAATCGGCTCAGACCACCCCTATTGTCTCGTTCTCTTTTATAGATCCTTTATTAGGGTTGCGTGCCCAAAACAGGGGTGTCGATAGAACGAGCGATGTTTATGCGCCTATTATTTGCTTTCTATAGTACGTGACTGTTTGCTTTCTAATATCGATTTTATATGGTCGGAATAAACCTACAATAACGTTTTCATAAAAGACATTTTGAGAACCGAAGAAACTCCATCGCGTCACCAGAAACCATCGGTCCTAAATACATATTTGCACGAGTAGGTCGTCACAACAAGTCTAGATGTGAGGAATTAATAATTATTGACTAAGTAAAGTTAAACAGACTTAATAAAAAGGGTTTTGAGAATCCTATCTTAGTTTTAAAGGAAATATGTCGAGGGGACATTCCTTTATTAAGTACCTACTTCTTCGCGAGCAGAGCTAATTTAGGTCAGAGACTCCAGTAGATACCTACTTCTTTATTCGCCATGTGTTTCAGAATCTGTTTGTTTAAAATAGTCTAGGCTTTGACGAAATCGAACTGTTTACAAGCTTGATACACGACAATACAAGTTTACCTGTTTTAATATAATATACAGAGGAGTAATAAAACTTTCGAAGAACTCGATGGGCTAAATGAAGGTCTACCTTACTTGTGTATTATATAGCTTATCGGGTACCGTTACCGCTCAATAATAAAATATTTTAAGGTTTCATAGAAAACGTTTAAAAGCAGTTTTAACGAGTGTGGAATGTGATACATTTCTGCACGCTGATTGTAATTGATCGGACAGTGCAAAGTGAAATTTTTCGGACAAAATGTGTTATTGAAAATTCGAAAAGGGAACAATCTGAAAAAATTCGAACTAATAATAGTAAGGCGGGAAGGCGAAGCTCTGTTATTAGGCCCTTAGCGGCCCTTATCGCTTCACAATCTACGCCTTTTCTCACACCATGTGGGTCTCTTCTCCCTTCACTAAATCAATAATTTTATAATAATCTCAGTTTTCTACTCGGATTTATTTCCAAAGGTTAATTACTATAGTACAATAATATATGTTGTATTTATTCAAATATCCATGTTTCGTTACATTTATATTGAACAATTTTAAAACAACGTTAGTATTGCATAGAATAAATCTACTTTATGTAATGCACGTAATCGTAACTATTATGTTGACGAAATTTATTCCTTGGGTTAAAAAATATTATTATTTCACCTTTTTGGTTATTTTGTGAACATTGATCGGTAGTAGAATGTCAAAAAAAATGAATCAAAGAATTAACTCAAGAAGCAATTCGGGAAACGATACCTTCCTCGAACAAATCTGAAGCAACTTAACTTACGGTGAGATAGTTTGTAATTAGCCCCAGATAGCTTCCGAGCTGTCTCGAATAACGGGAAAAAACTCACTATATTAAGTTCCAGTTAAGCATCAAGCCGTTTGGAAAACCTGTATATCAAGTTTGGCATTAATTTTTTTATGGAATTTCATTTCAAAGCCAAGATTTTATAAGAATATCAAACTACTTAACTTGACTAAATCTTGACGAATCCCTACTTAACAGGGATTAAGTATGGGATATGCGAGGCTAATTCCCTCTTGAAGCGATATGAGTAACTTAACACTACATTCATTGATTAAGAGGGGAAAAGTGGAATCTCTAATATTAAATCGCCTGATAAGACTTCAGGTTTTATCGTGTTACCCGGTAGGGGAATATAAGACTCCCGGCCACATAATAGGGGGATAATCTAACCACCAATCTGTATACTAATTTGCCACTGGATCAATTTTTTTGGGTTTAATGTGTACGTCTTTTCGTTTCAGTCACATCATGAGGAAGATATGAGCGATGGAGAACCTCACTCAGGGACTGAACAAGATGATCATGACAGTTGTGACGAAATCAGGAGACAGGGAATCCTTGCTGATCACAACGATGTCCTTACCAAGCTAAAAATGCAAGTACGGGACATCAATGTGAGGGTAAGCAATGGTTTAATCCCCTATCCTAGGCAGCAGGTAGGCAGTAGCAACATTAATAACTAATAAAATTTTTCTTACCTTTTGTTTTATTTGCTTGATTTCACTGACAAACTCATTAGTTCCTTTATCATTTTTTAATTTTAATTTAGGATTAAAAAAGGGACAAATATCTTTTAAAAAATCTCAGGTGGGACACGGAATTTGGAACCTCCAAATTGGAGTGAGAAAACTGAATTATAAATTATAAAGCTTCATTTTTGGGTTAACAAGTTAAATATTTAAAATTTCAGAAATTAAAATTTAATGCTTCACTTTGGGTTAAAAAAAAAACTAATAAGTTCCAAATTAAAGATAAAAAAACGATATTTTGCATTGTCACTTTGTTACTTGTTGAATAGTCGTATACAGCATTGTATGTTTAATTTCTTAAGCTGCTTCTTTGTGGGTATTTTTTTATGACGATTTTTGTAAAATTTATATGGTTTGAATTTTGACATGAAACTTCGTGTGGAGCCTCAATTTGACCATTTTGATAGTCCCTTCATACTGTATATCAGAATTGGTTTTCGAGCCTAAAATGTTGAATTTGTGCCTGCAAGACCTTATCTTCAGTCCTTTTATTTAAAAATCATTCTCGTGCTAAAGATAATAAAGCAGTTTTCTAAGAAGGCATAAATAAAGCCGTTGGACATTTGTTCGACAACTCTTCGGTTCCATGCTTCCCTTATGAACCCACAACAAAACGACAAAGAACTTCGCCGAATTTAAGTACCTACTAATACATCCCTTTATATACTTATGGGTTTTAAGTATTTGACTAAAGCTAAGATGCCGAGTTATAATATTAAGTAATAGATGGAATAAGCTTATCGGGGAACTGCGTGCATCCAAACTGAGTTAGTTGACAATGAGCGGCTCTACTAAAATTTGTTTCAAATAAATTAAAAAAAAACCTTTTACGGGATTTGCGAAAGTTTGAGGTATCGTTTACGGTAATTTATTCCTAAGAGGTACAAAGTATCAGGTTGTAGAAAAGCAACCCAACGTTTCTAGCATTAACCTTTTCAGTATTTCTTTGTATATGTATAGGGTTCGCCGTTCGGAGCTGGCACAATCCGTATATGGAAAATTACAAGTTTAATGTACTTTGAAAGTTTGCAGTTTTGCTTTGTGAAAAGAACCTGACATAGTGAAAATATTTTCAACCTGGCATGACTTCCGGTTAAACCGGAAAGTGATCCTTAGCTAATTTTTTTCAATGGAAATAAGTTTTTTCCGAAAAAAACATCAATGTTATAATACAACATGGTATCGATCTTCAAATGTTTTTAATTTATTTTGATTTTTACCAATTTTTCAATACTTGTAGAGCTTTATTAAAACTCAATTACGTATCAATAAAACAATTTGACATAAATTGATGAAATACACTTTAAATTGTAATTAACACATTTTTATTTTATTCACCGTTTTAACTAGATTCCAATAAGGAGATGCACTGAATCAAAAACTGTGGTCATTGCTGTTTTTGAAGCCATTCTAGATGAACTAAAAACCATGCTCATATGGTTTATATTAGTAGTTACAAAAAAACGTTTAATTAGCTTATGCTGAAATCTAAAAAATTTGAAAATAAAAATTTATTTAAATCAATGGTGTCTTCAATCGTGCCACTTGAGTCATTAGGGTTTCAACGTATTTCAAACAAACAAAACGTGTTATTTTTGTTTTGATTTTGCATAAAAGTACAACCTTAACTGCGGTACCAGAAAAATAAAATAAAATAAACAATGAGAGAACGAAGAAAAATATTTGAAAATGGTAAAAAAATGTATTGAAATTAAACATTTTTAAATTCAACATTCTTGTAGATGAAGGTCATAAGTATCAAAAATTAATATAAATTGAAAAAAACTATAAATTACTTTATACTGCGTAGATAATAGATACATTAACGCATCTTCAAGTAACTTGATGTTTATTTTGTTTTTTTTTTATAATGTCAGGGTTATTCTGTAAAACAAAAATCCTAACTTCAAAAATATGTCAAATTTGTAATTTTTCATATACGAATTGTGTCAGTTCCCAGGCGAATCCCGTGTACATATGCAAGTTCCACATTGTGAGAGTGACATGCACTGGGTTTTTTTAGCTAATTAAAGTAAAACTTTCTTTCATCATCTCATCTTGAACTTGTGGTATAATAAGTGGGTTTTAGAATTTACCAAAGTTCAGGATCACGAGCTGGAATATGGTTCGAGTTAGATCCTGCTTTTCTTCTAATTACTAGGTTGAAAGGGGGTTCCCTGACATTAGACTTGAAATTGCCTTATGTTTTTATTTTTTTACAGAGTGTTATATTTCCGAATGTCTTATATTATTCCCTTTATCAACGTTTTTAAAAGACACCCCGCAGAATAAAACTATTCAATATAGATTTCTTTGAGTGAACTCCTCTAACATTCCATTTATTGGTATCATGGAGACTGCGGTTGTATTTTTGTTCTACCTTGTAACTTTTTCGTATTTATATAAAATATTTCGATTTCTTAACTAGTGTCAAATTCAATTTTTTTGTATCCTCTTAGTAAATCATGTATAAAAATTATTTTACTTTTTTAAATTGAAACTTTAGGTTCTTTGGAAATCTGAAACCTCTAGAGGTTCAAAAAGCTTTTGGGTTTAATGTGGAAACGCAATTTCAGATTGTTGTTCCTTTATAAAAACTTGTAGGAAAATCAGAAAATTCTTTTAACTGCGTGGCATTGGAAATATTTTACGCACCGTCTGGAGGTTAAAAACATCTAGCGGTAATCCATCAATCCTTTGCATTTATCTGATGAATCAGGAAAATCCTGGTTGCTTAAGTAAAGAGCCTTCAAAGAAATAACACTGAATATCAATTTTTTTGATATCAAAAAATTCACGACGAAAATAGGAGGTAATTATAATAAACTGTTAAAATAAAAGATGTAAAAAAATTGTGAAAAACCCCTGGGATTATGGTATGAATTAATATGCAAACCCAAAAGTCCTTTGGGAACAATATCAATTAAGTAATACGTATTCGGAGAATTTCTTACGTGAATCATACAGAAAAGCGAGAGAATTCTAAGAAACACTTGGGTTTATAGATTTTTCATTTTTGTACATTAATCGGCTTATTATATTATTATATTATACTTTCAAGGGGAGCTTTTATTTAATGACTATTCCTGTGATCTAGATCTGTTTCTGTTTTAACTTGAGAGTCTGTGTCCTCCATTTTACCAATTTTGATAATGCTGCTTTCTGTCGTATTTTAGAAATAATTTCAGTACCTAAAATGTCGTTGTAACTGCCTTCAGCTAATTTTATTTCAATTCCAGTGTTCAGGAATCGTATTAAAGATTACAAAGCAGATTTCCAAGAAGTTATAAATATAATCTTTGGAGATTTGTGTGCTTCGGTCCCATGCTTCGATTGTGAATACAAATGACTTTTCCGAATTTAGGTATACTTAAAGATCCCTTCCTCCCTTCTATTATTGGTTTAAGAACATGTTGCCGACACAAACTACTAATTAAAAACTAGAATTAAGGAAATGACTAAAATTTGGTTAACAAAATCTTTCTTGGTAAGCTTTCATTTATGAAAGAAGAGAGGAAATTGTTTTGTACTTAGATAATACGAAGTAGGAAAAGATGCGCTTATACATATACGTACATCGAATCGTGTAAGAGGTTTTTGGAAAGTCTTTAATCTTTCTCTGAATTTTAAACAATTTTTCTTTGTATCATGAAGCAACGGCACTTTCATCAGCCTCAAATTTTTGAAAATTTTGTAATAATTATTCGATTAAGAACGAGTCACAGGCACTTTAAAAAGACAAAATTTTGGTAAATAAATCCGAATGAAAGACACTTCACATGCGTTGCTGTAAACGTGAAGGAATGTTTGGTCTGTCTCTATCGTAAAATTTTGAACTGAAAAAAAAGATTACTTTATATTATTCAATAACTGCTCAGCGTTGCAAAAATGAACCGATTTTATATCTCTTGGAAGACCCCAACCCAAGATCATTATGCTGAGAGTGAAAAGTTGAATTGTTGCTTTTATTTTTTTAATTGTACAAAGATTTTTTCTTAGAAGTGTAAGTATACAATTTGCCTCCATTTTTCTTTTAAGTCTGGATGAGGGTTTTTTCCTTTCCTGCTTTTCATGAAAAAAAAGAGGAATCTGAAAGTTTTTTGAAAAGCTCAAGATATTTTCAAATAAAAACAGGTTGTTGAGTTCTAATAAATTTGTAATGTTAACGTTAAAGGATTACTTAAAGGGGGCCAAAACAGCATGGCGAGGGGTAGTTCCCGCTAGAATTTGGTTAATTATTAATATTACGGGGATTGACACGTCTGGGTGTTACAAGAATAAACTGAAAATCTATCACAGTTTTGCAATTTATGCGCAATTATTGTATTGAAAAAAGTTAAGTAAATTATTGGCATTGATGAGGTTCGGTTTTGACCATTTAGAGTTTACAAGAGTATATTGGAGTTAAATTCATTCTTAGAATAATCGTAAAATGTTTCGGACTCTACAATTAAGTCTACAAGTAAGAAAGACATTTTTTGGCTAATTTAACAAATTTGGGGAATTTTAATATTCTTAGATCAACAGATTTTTTAAAGGAATTTCCAAAAATTACACACAAAAAATCAAATGGTTGTCGGTGTGGTTTATTAATAAAAAATAAATGTATCCAGTTTTTTTCTCTCTTGGAACTTTGCGAAAAGTCAGAAAATTCGAATTTTTCGTAAATATGCAAAAACTTGATAAAATGTCTGGGCGTTGAAAATTCACTGAAAATAAAATTATTGGACATCCAATAATCTAGCTCAAAAATTTCCTTGTAGAAACCATGGAAATTCCATGTTCATGGAATTTCATAGTTGGAAAATTCTGCTCAGTTGATGCAAAAGTACTGAAATTTATTTTCCAAATTATATAATCCTTTTATTCTACGTTACTTTTTTCGATAAAAATTCCTTAATATTTGGAAGTGCCATAGATATTTCTGAAATTATAAGGCTTTCGGCAGAAGTTCGGCTTTTAAAAGCTCTCAGAATTCTCTTAAACGCGAAGAAATTGATTTTTAGAGTCATCAAATTGGTAAAAAAAATATATTGACTAATTCCATTGGTCAGAGATTTCGTTTGGTGGTGAGACTGAAGGAAAGGGAATTATGCGATCGTGGACGTAATCTGAGGCCCGAAGTCAGATGCAATACAAGTGAAACTTTGAAAATTTTGCTAAATGGCTCTTTTATTCCAAACTGTTAGTTTTAGCGAAAGATGAAAAACAAGACTGTTCTGGTGGGGGGCAAGATCCAGGAAATTCATCTAAATTATCTAAAACTTACTCTACTACTAGCCGGCTATTTTATGCGATTGCATGGTTTGCACTGAATATTTCAAAATCCCTCAAAACGAGAGCAAAATAATTAATATAAAGAACTTATAATTTCTTCCTGAACTACTACTATAAATCAGTTTGATGGTCGTTTACCTTTCGCACTACGCATCCACAACTGCATATGCAAATGGCAAACCAGCAAAATTGCCTATTCTAACCGCAGGGCGAATAAAGGCCAATCGAGAAATTAATCTTGATCAGTTAATAGCTTTTGTCTCTCGATGATATAGTGGCCGCAAATATTAATATCTGTCTGAAGCATCGATAAATTTCTGACAATAAAATGCTCGGCATGTGATACGGGATTTGAATTCCTCCTTGACAGCATCCATTGATTTGTTTTCGGTTCGATTTTATCATCGCTGTGTTACGTGGCATGCCACGGAGTCCTTAAACACTATTGCAGCATTAAAGATTCAATGCATCTTTACTTGTTTCAGGACGACTTCGAAAACCAAAGAAACCAATTGAGTTACTCCATGAACAGTCGTCCACAGGAGGCAATCCAGTTCCCAGTTCCATTCCCCTTTCCCCATCCCGCTACCGCATTTCTACCCCCCTTGGCACCCCCACCTCAGCCCCCCTCTTCGGG
This sequence comes from Euwallacea fornicatus, assembly GCF_040115645.1. Taxonomy (NCBI): domain Eukaryota; kingdom Metazoa; phylum Arthropoda; class Insecta; order Coleoptera; family Curculionidae; genus Euwallacea; species Euwallacea fornicatus. The sequence continues at coordinate 3,341,668 of NC_089564.1, forward strand.
AAGTTCACACTCCTCAGAAGGAAGTGCGTCGTCACAGCACAACTGGTCTTTCGAGGAACAATTCAAACAGGTGCGTCAGGTAAGAGATATAATAGTGTGGTTATGGTCAAATGGTTGCAAAACGCTAAGTAGGAGAGGATGGATTTGTTACGGAGGACAATAATGCTGGCGGTTTTCCAGAGATAAAGCGCGATCATAAAACGTATCAAAATATTATTAAAATAAATGAAAGCATTTCGGTGGACAAGATCCAACTGTATACGCGTTGTAAAGTCTTAATTCATCAAATGATAGTTCCTTTGATACTGAATTAACGATGTAAGTAACTTTGATCTGTGCCGGCCGTATAAACAAACCGGGATCGGCGGCAAACGTAAGAAAACAAAGGATTTTATTTCACAAAGCTCGGGGGATTCATTGCGTTTTAATCTACGTGTCCACTTGTATATACCATAAAATGTTACTTGATTAAGAAGCTGTCCGCTGTTGAGGAAGTTGTGGATTTTCCCGCCATTGACGTCGGTTGAAGTAGAAGAGGATCAAGCACTGTCCAGAGAGAGCAGTTAGTATCGCCTCAAAATTAGCTGAAAAACTATGTGAATGTGCCTCAAACGAAAGGAAGGAGCTTATAAAAGTCTGGAAACACATTGGAAACGATCGTTTCTTGTCCTATGGTTTTTCTCCTTTTGGCGAATTTTCCAAAAACAATAGAAAAAAAGTCGTTTTTGCTCGATTTTGGCGCGGTTTAGAGCAGGTGTTCAGTCAGTGGTAGTCACTGCAGAACTAGGACAATTAGATAATAAGAAGTATTTCAATACAATTACAGAAGGAGTGGGTTTTTTACCTTTCCCTGTAAATTACAATTCCAATTCCCTACATTTACAGAGTGAGGTTGCACAAGTACAATTACAAATAATGTCGTTTTTACGTTTGTACATGTCTGCAAACTGAATTCCTAGGTACATTACGATGCTACTTGCCACAAATAAATGCAAACACAAATACATATCAAATCTTCAGATGAGTCTTCACGAAAAGGAACATTTCCCTGGGCCCTCTACTCTCAGCCGAGAGTAGAGAGGCACGATTGACGGCCGACTGTTTTTATGTCGGTGTCCCGTTAGTTCCTACAATGCAGCTAGAGTTTTTTCATAAATATTTAAAAGATTTAAGGAACTTGCTTTATGATCATACATATCAGTAATTATATAATGTATTATATAACCTTATACATAGATCACCAAAAGTTCCGCATAAATTCATTAAAAACTGAAAAAAATATTTTTCATGAAAATACTGAAACACGTTAAATATTGTTTTTTGTTGCGCATATTTCGACGTAACAGACTTGTATACAGAGTTGCCGATGTAGTCCACAAATGTACTTTTTCATTATTTTTTCCCCTTGAACCCCATCTATTTGTTAACGTTTTTGTGTTATTTAAAACATTCTGAACAATATTTTTAATAACACACTCACGTCTAAATTCACCAGTTGTTGAAATATTTGCATAATATAGAAATTCGAGTGGTGTGCTAGATCGCCCCACCTCACCCTTATGGAATTTTTTTGACGGGGTTATCTGAAACGTAGGGTGCATTTAAATAGGCCCAACAATGCGCAAAAGTTAAAAAATCAAATTAGTCAAGATGCTCAACAAATGCCTCCTCGAGTGATAAGAAAAGTTCTCGAGGAATTTGAGTTGTGGCTTGTTGATTGTTAGGTTTGGGCTAGGTCAACGGTGCCCAGTTCGGACATCGAATACATTAGATTATAGTAGTTTATATGGTCAAATTTTAAATATCAACAATTCTATCGTTATTTCAATTTTTCGTAAATGTTTTCGAACTGTGTTTGATTTAGACGCAGTAAAATATTTTACATGAAATAATTTTAGAACTTTTCAAAAAACTCAAAAACTTCATAATATACATGGGGTTTCATAAGAAAAAAAAAGCACATTTATCTACGACATGGACGACTCTGTATACATGTTTGTTAAAAATGCTCAACTAAAAACAATATTTAATGTGTTCCAGCATTTTCATGAAAAATATTTCCCTCAATTTTTAACGACATCATGCTTTGCGACTTTAGACCCTCTATGTGTAACAAAGTATAGGAGAGGAGGACACTCAGGGAGTGGCGACTGGAGGTTCTTTTTCATCTACGAGTTCAGGTACCTTTTGACTCTTGACTTTCCTCGATTGTCAATTAGTTTAGGATGCTGCGCGTGCCATCAAAACTTCAATTAACATCTCTCTATAACAACGCAGGCAGAAACGGTTTTATGCAAACTTATGTACTGCACTGAAATGTATGCCTAGTTGCTCCTCTAATTTATTGCTTTTAGCATCGTGATATAGTATTGGTAATTGCATTTGTTAATAATAATAATAAATTGTACAAATTGCAAATAGTTTACCCTAAGGATTCAAAGGAATAATTGTCCGGCACCTACATACAGGGTCTACCATTGAAAATTTCGCACCGGGATTATTTTGAACTACGCGCGCAGTATTAGAAATTGCCAGCACACGTCGATTTGGTTTTCGAGGGGGCACATTTTAGCCTTAAATGCAGATTCACCAAAACCACCTCTTTAGCAGGGGCCCATTTAACCTTATAATCTAAATCGGCACTATGGGTCGAGTGACACTTCGTTCGACAGGGTTTTTAGCTCCGATTATCAGAGTACAATTTTCATTCAGTTTTCGATGCATCGAAGTCACATTGAAACATGAGCAAAGTTCATACATCGAAAACCATCGACATTTTTGGGAGTTTTCATTCGAATTGTATTATTGCCGAATAAATCTGCAAAAGTGGATGATCTTAGATGCAAATTTGATAACTTTAAAGTGAAAATGTTTTACACACGGACTCTTCGAACATCGTTGCAATCTGCTCAGCCCGTGCCTGCTTTAAAATTCGTTGATTACATTGGTTTGTTACTTAACAGGTGATCTGAAATTGGCTCAGATTACATCCTGGCAATCAGAATGAAAAAACCTTTTCAAATAAGGTATCACTCAATCTGTAACGCCATTTGAAGTTCTAACGTTGAGTGCACTCCCGCGAAGGGGCTCATTTCCTAGGAGTAAGATTCAAAGTTTAATATTTGCAAAGTCGCGTTTAAACCATTTTAAGTTGCACACTATACGTTTAGTGCTACATTAAAATTATTTAAATTTTTAACTGGAAGCAGATTTCCTTGTGAAGTCCGAATTTAGAACCAACTGACACATTTCGTAGTTGCCAACGGGAGAAGGAGGCAGGTATATGCAGTTGTGTTACCTGCCTGTAGAATATGTATATTTAAAATTTAGCCAAGTAATCGTGAATAAACTATTCAGTTTAAGTCTACTTCAGTAGACCATCCCTTTTCATTTTCGGAATTTCCACCAAATGCCGCGTCAGTTCACTTTTATTCCCAGAATATTCTTCTTTTGCCACTTTTTATGGCTTCAGTTTCTTAAGTAACCTGGCCCATGTTCAACAATATGGCCGTCTGAACTAACTCCTAATAATAGAGAGTAAGCGCAAATCAAAATAGAATTGAAAATAATCAAAAATAAACCGCCTCACTTCAGTTCTCCGATAGGAAAATCTAGAGGCGGTTTAGTGATGATATCCTTACTCATCTTATTTAAAGTCGATGTTCTTACTCGGGTTACCAATTGTTGCTGTGCTCGCTCATGTTACTCATTGCTGATGCTGTTCCTGTGCCATCCACGTTTTCACGTTGCGTTGCAGCCAGCTCACTACGTGCCACGAAGGTTCTTCACAACTCCATCCATAAAAATTTCAATCAACACCACACGAAATGCGAAGTATCTATGCTTATTCCAGTGCAAGGCTGAAACATAATCGACGTTTTATTACGAATTTATAGCGGTGCAAGAATTCGAAGTATTGCTAATTTAGTCATAACACGGAGTTGTTTTAATCGATAAATCGCGGAATAATGTCTGTTTTGAAAGCCCCCAGACTAAATCATTAATCCAAAACCGCCAATCGTCACGATTTAGCACCGATCCGAAGAAAGGATTGACGCCTCTATCAGGTTACACCACTATTTTGCCTACTCATGTTGCACTGTTAATTTGATAGTTTGTGACCAGCAACATTGTTTCAGCTCTGAATCGTGTATAATACGTTGGAAAATCTATTTAAAACTATAACGATTTATTTAAGGGCGCACATGTTTCTGTGAAATGCCTTTCCAATGGACCTTTCGCCCCCAAATGAATGAGGGATATTAAACTACTCAAGGACACGACATTGAGATAGCTCACCCCCATGACATTTCCAGAAATAGGCAAATGCTCCCTAATATTGTCCTATTTTGGACTTTTTGACATTCGTGATCGATTAAACTGGGGGTCTTCAAAACTAATGCACTCATTTGCCGAAAACTTAACGCGTTTACCCTGTTTGATCAGGACTTAAGAACTTTTCGGGCTAAATTTAGAGACACGGTTATGGCGGTAATTTATATGCATTTTCGTTTTGGGGGTTTTCCAGCCAAAATATCATGGAAACTGGAATTATGGGATTTGAAAGAGTTATGCTGATGGACATGGACCTAAAAGCGTGTTTTTTGGAATAGAGATTACGCACGTTTTTATTTTAACTGCAGACATGGCTCTGGTGGCATTAATAACCTTTTGTGTCCGGTCACCATGCTACACAAAAGTTAAAATGATATTATGATTTGATATTTTTATAGCTTTTTAATCTGATTTATGGTTATTAAGAATTAGCACTAAGGAGATTTACCGACAAAGATTACTCCACGCAAAAGTGCTACATTATAAGTTTTAGGACCTACGTTTAGGAACGTTATAGTCGAACCACTAAAACTTTGTTACTGGAAATATGTAGACTTAAAATGCCATATTATGGCTCTAATCCCAGACATTATAATGAAAAAATACGTTTGATTTAAACCATAAAAAAACACAAGAATATTAAACGTGTTTTATGGCTGCAAAGTCGTACATCATTTATTAAACGTTTTCCGTTTTTAATGTGCTTTAAATCCTGTCATTAAATAATGTCATTTAATATTTTATTTCTATAAAGTTTATGTAGAGTGCCATAAAACCATAGTAGATTTCAATGGAAATGTTAAAATTACGATCATTTCCAGTCGCTATACAAACTGCGTTTTTTTGTGTTTTGGTGGTTTTTACGAGTGCTGTGAATTAAATTCGTCAAATCGAGTCATCTCAATCAGCTTCTAGTGCTACAGGGAAGCTGAGGTCGATTCTTTCTAGTTTGTGGTGGTTGCTGGTCCATTGGTCCGTTTCGATGCTTCACAGGGCTTTAGATTTAGTTAATTTTTTAGAAGTCAAAAAACCGGCATGATTTTCACGAGAATTGCTAACTGTTTGCGTAGTCTAAATTACGATTTGGGGTCTCACATCAGTGTGACGTCACTGTTTTCTTCTTGTTCGAGCTAGTTTAACTTTATAATCTTATTATCTCTTTTGATGTCAATTTTTGCTCAATTTGGGCAATGTGGCAATGTTCGCAACAAGAACTGGAAGGAGATCGGAAACTTTCCCAAATAAATACAGGGTTGCTCGTATTAAACTATGCACTTTAAAAGACAAATGAAAATCTTTTAATCAAAGCAGAAAAAATAGTCATTGAACTAACAGACAGCTAATTCTGTGTAATTAATTATTAATTTAGATAACTTTTCAATTTTTAAATTCAATTTTATCTTCCGAATGCCCTTCGTCAATTTCAATACGATTTTGAATTTTAAGTTCAAAATTTTGTATTGCCCGGTGAAGTAGATCTGAATCTATTCTTGCAGTTTTGTTTCAAATCCTCAGTTTTAGCCCCGGAATTGTTGCTACACCACCCAAAACGACGACTTTTGGACCGTGGAGTTTTCTGGTAAACATTTCGCGAAAATTTGCACGTCAATGATGAATCAAAATTAAAAGTATAATTGTTTTAGAACTACTCACTTTGATTATCAACTTCGATCTTAACAAAATTGATGAATTTTTTTTCATGGATCAAAACCAACATGGAGTCCTGCTTCGCCAAGTAACGTAAAATTTTGAACTTAGCATTCAAAATTGTATTGAAGTGTATGGAGGGCATATGGAAGATATGATTTTTAAAAATTGAACAGTTATCTAAATTAATAATTAATATCAGAGCTATATGTTAGTCCAATAGAAGATTTTTCGACTTTGATCAGAAAGTTTCCATTTGCATTTTGAAGTATATAATTTAATATAGGGGAGCCTGTCCGCGATTTTTTGAATTGATACTGAGCGCGTTTCTCTCGCTCTAAGTCCAACGCCGCGCAGAGCAGATTTTGGCGTGCTTCACATGGTACACTGCAAAGTTTTTCTGGTCGCATATTGCTGTTTGTTTCAAAATTTAAATTTACCGACCCCTGAAGCAACTTAAAGAACTTTTGTGTTTTCATCAAAGTAAATGAAGCCATCAACATTGTAGGTTTTTTATTTAATTTGAGCATGGAAACACACTCTATTTACTGAAGAAATTTAGAAAGTTCGAACAAAAAAATGAACAGGAGTGATGAGGGTACTAACCGTCTCCATCACGGCAATAAGGTTTTATTTGTTTCGATAAGTTCCAGTTTATTCTTTGATGTTTACCGCTTCGAATGGAAACATGCAACATAACGGGACATTTGCTTTTTGTTGCAATAACAAGAAGATACATATTGGAACATGCAGGAAAATTTTAATAAACATGGGAAAGAAACATAAAAGTTCAGCTATGTTGTTTTTGTGGATAAACCGTATAACTGAACAAGTGCGGTTTACAGCTCTTGTAGTCCGGCAGATAACGGCGTATTTTCGGTAGCGATTTTACTCTCATATCGAGTGTTCTTTTCAAGAGGCTTAATAGTGCATAAGTTTTAGTTATGAAAAATGCCGTTTTAGAACGTGCTTTAAGAAGTTCTGGTCTTTATACAGGGTGTCCCGAAATTAAAGCACCATATTTAAACAACGTAAATTAGGTCAAAAAATAACACCAAAACTTTAAATAAAACAATGTCGGAAAATGCTTCCTTAATGAGGTATGCCTCTTTAAAGACGTAACTCTGATGATGGTAATTTTGAAATATTTCCAAAACGGTGCAAGATAACTTTATGAAATTTGGTACGATTTTATACCTTATAAGCCTCAATTGACTGATGTGGCTGAATGGAAATTATTTCGTCAGAGGCGTGCTGCACGGGTAGTGTCGGGGTTAAAAAATGCTAGATTTTTTTTATGTGCCCCATTTTTTAGTTGCTGATGCAAAATTATGAAACCATATACGCTTCCAGAAAAAAAAGACACTCTTGGTTCACGATGCTAGGACGCTTCGTTTTCGAATAAAATGAATTTAAACATTACAATGCATGACAAATACAAATGATGCTTAAAGCGATATTTTATTAAACACATCAAAACGATTAAACAATAATAAAAAACGAACAAGAAATTTAAATGACGCACTTTCAAAGTAAGTTTTCAAATAAGTTTCCGTTTTGTTGGATACACAGTCTAGATCGTTTTTTTATGCTCTGGGAGGCACGGGAAATTTGAAACGTATTTTCTTTTATTTGATTAGCAGCTAAGTTGATTCTATCCAACAGTTCTTCCCTCGTGTTTATTTCTGTGGCATAGATTATGCTACACATAAAGCCCCAAAAAAAATAATCCAGGGGATTAAGGTCAGGTGATCGAGGGGGCCAGGTTATTGGACTACCTCTTCCTATCCACCTGCCTGGAAACTTTTCATCAAGCCAATTTTTCACGTTATTTCCAAAGTGAGCTGGTGCCCCATCTTGTTGATAATACATTTGCAATCGGGTATGCAATGGTATATCTTCTAATAGGCCTGCCAGCTCATTTTGAAGAAAATGTAAATAGTGTTGTGCTGTTAACCGGTTTGGAAATACAACTGGTCCTATTAATCTATTTCCTATGATACCTGCCCAAATGTTGACAGAAAACCTATGCTGAAAATGTGTTCTCCTTACGACTTTTGGATTTTCATACTCCCAATAATGTGTGTTATGGATGTTAAATGCTTTGTCTCTCGTAAAACTAGCCTCATCAGACCACAAGATATTATGTAAAACATTTTGGTGATTCAAAACCCACTGGCAAAAATTCATCCTAACTGTAAAATCTTCCTCTCGTAAGTCTTGAACCCTTTTATAGTGAAAGGGATGCAATCCCTGCATCCGAGTCATTCTTCCTATCTAAAAATTAATATTCGAAATAACTGTTTATCTGTTGTTATTTTAACGACTGTATTTACGATCGATTTTGGTATGTTTGTAATGTTTTCAAGCGTTCTTAGAGAAATTTGAGGATTTTCTTCTATTCGATTAAGCACATCCTCGAAATCGTAATCTACTGTAGGTCTTCCTTGGCCTCGAGAACGTTGAAAAGAACCACATTCGATTAAATTTCTATGTACTCGACTAAAAACAGATCGAAAAGGTATTCTTCTTCTCGGGTACCTCCTTCTGTACTCTTCTACGGCGGCTCGCGAATTACCATTACAGAACCCATAAATAAAATGAATATCGGCAAGCTCCCTACTTGAAAATTTCTCCATTTTTCACTAACAGCTTAATAATGACACAAAGAAACTCCCCAACAGAATAAATATAAACATCAAATTGACAGTCAACATTGTTTAATATTTCGTAGCCTACTATTAAGTTTTCACAGAAAGTAAATCATTTGTATTTGTCATGCATTGTAATGTTTAAATTCATTTTATTCGAAAACGAAGCGTCCTAGCATCGTGAACCAAGAGTGTCTTTTTTTTCTGGAAGCGTATATGGTTTCATAATTTTGCATCAGCAACTAAAAAATGGGGCACATAAAAAAAATCTAGCATTTTTTAACCCCGACACTACCCGTGCAGCACGCCTCTGACGAAATAATTTCCATTCAGCCACATCAGTCAATTGAGGCTTATAAGGTATAAAATCGTACCAAATTTCATAAAGTTATCTTGCACCGTTTTGGAAATATTTCAAAATTACCATCATCAGAGTTACGTCTTTAAAGAGGCATACCTCATTAAGGAAGCATTTTCCGACATTGTTTTATTTAAAGTTTTGGTGTTATTTTTTGACCTAATTTACGTTGTTTAAATATGGTGCTTTAATTTCGGGACACCCTGTATAGGAAGAAAGGGATATTTAATTTGTCCATCTACCATGCGTATCGTTCCAATTTTGCTTAGGCTGCCATGTGATCTATAATGAAATTTAATTTAAGAAATTCATTGAGATACAATTTAGCATACTATTAACCTTCAATGTGCTGTTACGGTCACGTAAACTTTTATTTTAATAAACCATTTTCCGGTATTTTCCACTAATAAGCAATATGACAGTTAGAAAGCTGAGCGAAATTGAAAGACGTACCGTTCACGTTTGCTCATTTTTGTGTGTGAAGCATATTCTTTCTTTTTCGTAACTAAACTAGATGCACTATTAAGCCTCCTTAAAGACATACTTAGTATGAGAGTCCAGTCATAGTCGAAAATATGTCATATGCTGGCCTATTTCGTATGTAAAAATCACATAAAGGTGTATGTACCGAATCTGCGATCAAATAGCCAACCCTTCACTCGTCTGAAATGTTTTTGAAAATTTTTCTTAAAAAAAGTGCTCTGTTCTTCCTTTACACGGCTACAAAGGCAAAAATTGTGTAAAGCAAATTTTTCTTCTTTGAACCAACGTGTTGAGATGATGTGTGCTTTAGTTGCATGAAAACCTTCAACTATTTTTATGAGCAAATTACTGGAGAAATTTCACTGCGTTAAATTTCATTCAATATTTTCCATACATGGCAGATCTCTTGGAAAGTTCTCTGCAAAGAAACGGCCGAATAGCAATGCATTAGATTTGGTTTAAAATACATTCCCCATGTTTTTCCAATTCGGTTTCGTTGATGCATTTCAAAATCTAAAAATATATATACAAGAAAATCTTATACAGGGTGCTTCGTAAACATATCGTCAAATTTTCCGGGGATGCAGAGCTTATAAAAAAATACTTAGATCAAATGGTCAGGTCCGAAATCACTTCGTTTTTAAGACACAAAATGTTTAATTTCTGTTTTTTAATTATTTTTAAATATTTAAAAAACGACTTGCTATAAGAATATGAAATTAGGGACACACTATGACGGGGTAAATGTGTATGTTCGGAAGTAGACACAATATTTCCGATAGCATCAGTGGAGTTCGTGCGGCCATTCAGTGTGGTGTTTTTAATGAAGCAAGTGGTACGCCACTGACTTTTAAATACGAATATATTTTTTTAATATTCTATCAATTCTTAATTGAAGAAAGGCCTCTTAGTATTTTGTTGCTCAAGTAGCCGTTTTCAACATAAAAATAATTCTTCATTTTTTTGTCTACCAAAAAGCCGCTTTAGGTTTCTAAGTGCGTTCTCTTTTGAATTCTCTAGAAGGAATTATTTTAATTTTCCTTTACTAGAAGTAGAGGACACGAAGAGAAACATGTCTCAGTGCAAAATAATGCTCTTCTTCTAAAGTAAGGTTCCGCTAAGTTCTGAGCTGTGATACATGCAGAAACGCCTCTATACATCATAATCCCACACCATAGTCAAGACATTTGTTTTGTTATTGTGAAGGGAACTCAAAGTATTTTAATTTAAATGTTTTTGGAATACTTAAAATGTTTTTATTATAATATTAAAAATTTTAAAAATATTAAAAAAGTAAGACACTTTGCATGTTGGAAATGATGTGATTGCGGACCTAACACCATTCGATCTAAATATTTGGTTTTATGAGCTCTCTATTCCCTCAATGTTTGTCGGTATGTTTATGAAACACCCTGTATACTCTGTAATATTGAAAAAACAATTTTCGTATAAGCCACGTTCTTTCCACCGCTATATTTTTGAATCACGTAGCACTCAACGCTAATTCATACGAATGTTTCTCAGGCTAAAATTCTCTGTGTATTCTGTTAATGTAAATTTTCTGTTTGTACTGACTGCCAAAGTCCTATCGATCAACAGCAAGTTCCGATTTTGCCGCAAAGGTCTTGAGACTTTGACTGGGAATTATGTTGGAAATGGACTATTATGTCGGTGTTAAAATGTAATTTAGTAAGCCATTTGGCAATACGAAACGCCATTTCATACTCAAGGCACGCACACTCCTATTCCAAGGTTATTGACTATCCATGCCCGAAATCCAGCTCCTTAACCATCGGCGCATAATTTCTTCAAAGCCTATATGGCGTTCCCTTCACTCGGATAAAAATTCATTGGCGTGGGCTCGGCAATACCAGAAATGAAATTATAAATTTCGGAGCAACCGTATAATTTTTGAGAGTGGTGGGCATACCGTTTGCATTATGTGATCGTGTTTTATTCATACTATTGAATTAAACCGCAGTAAATTTATACAGTCGAATGTGAATTGCACATCTCCCAGACGAGCGCCGAGAACTTGATATTAAAATATAATAACTCCTACGAGGTTATAATTCATGCGAGCCACGACACGGCACTGGCGGGAGTCTCTTTATGGTAAAAAGAGCGACACCCTACGTACCTAATTTGTTTTCGAAATTCAAAAATTAATTTGCAAGTAAATCACCAGCGAAGCCTTTAATAAATTTCTTTTGTTTTTAATTTGGCGTGAAATTGCGTTATGATTATTTCATTAAATTGTGTACAACTGGTGCGTTTTTAGGGACTTTCAAATCTAAACCGTTTCCAAAAGTTCTCGCCCACACTTTCGTGTTATCGACTCCACTAAAACAGCTTAACTGGAACCATTTCAATGAGTCACATTTTCCAATACCCCTCGGTCCCAATCCTGAACACTTAATTTAAAATATTCGTCTAATTTTAACCTCTAACCCCTGTCAATGAATGGCGCTCGAGATTATGAGATCCAAACATCTGCTCCACACATTTGGCAGAGTTTGGCTTGATTAGGTGCAGCGGTCTGATGGAGTCTTGATTATTTAGTTAATTCATTAATTTCCCCACAACGATTCGGCTATTTCCGTTCTTATATTATATCGTCACGCACGTGAAAGACACGCATTAACTAATTTATTGTGGCTTTCTCTGATACACAACTTCTCATTAGGTACCATCGTACGACTCAAATTTCATTCATTCCATTGCGTTTCGTCTTATTGCTTTCTTTAAATCAGCAAGCAAAGTCATGTTGAGCCATGTTTTCGCATCCCAAACGATATTTTTCAACAATTTCCCTAAAGTGAAATAATATAAATAGTGATCGGTATAGAAAGAACGAGGAGCTCGGTATGAATTCCATCAAATCAATCGTTGGCACGGCACATCCGGTTGTTCTTGGCATGTGTTTGCCAGTTGTGCATTTCTGCTACGAGACACAATCAAATCTGCCCAATTAATTTATAATAACAACTCTTATTATCCAGATCCGGAGTGTTTAGAATTGAAAACACGATTTGCGTGCCATCAACATACATCTGTCGGTAAACAATCAAAAACTCTAATCGCAGTTTAAAACTTTGGGCTTAAAAACATTAACGAGGAAGCAGAGGCGCGGACAGCAAAACAGAGTACGGCCCTGCCTTAAATCCCCAAATGTGAACACGTTATAACTTCATTAACATCAATTAAATTTAATTTTGGGATTAGACACAGATAGGGGACAGATCGGTTAATGTAGCTCGCAATTATTTTCTGAAAATGTTGGGTAATTGTCCTGTAGTCTGGACCAGACGTCAACTTTATATAGAGAAATTGAGGTATCATTGAATTCAACTTACCAATTTTGTGTTTTCGCCAATATCGGCGTGGCCTAATTTAACCGGGGAGGCTAATAATTAAATATGATAATATATGGCTAAATGAAAACACTAGACTAAGGCTCAATTTTGCATGAAAGTCAGTTTAGATAAATCAGCCTTTGTACTTGAGCCATACCATAAAAATAGTTTAGCTATTGCCAATATCATAAATGAAATTAACTTGACAATAGTGCTTTTCTTATGGGATGGTTCCAGTACCACTTGTGAGTCAGCCATTGTCACGAGAAAGAATATTTCAAAAACTCATCAATTAATTTAAATTATTTAAATTAATTTAAATTAAAATTTACTGTTCGTGTTTTGAGGTACCTTTGAGTTTTTTAGGTCTCGCTCAGAGGAAGGTACGAGGTGTAGTGTCGGCCAATTTCATGTCTTTTTGATCCATGTTCCTTGTATCAGAAATAAAAGTGCCTTATAGCATCGGCCTTGCTTTCTCGACACTTCAAAAACCATCAGAAATCGCGGGATTTTAATACCAACTTACCTTCTTACCCCCCTCTTCTTCGAGTCCATAATATGATTTAACTCTAACGTGGCTTAAATTAATAGCCTTACTCATAGAATTGTTAAATTAAATCACCTTTAGGCTTCAGCTCGGCATTTGTACTGGAGGAACATGCGGGTCTTACTTGAATTGGTATTAAACCAAAAGTCTTACACTTCAACTCAATCAAAAACTCCATCGAACTAATCCAGGTGTGGGGATGCTCCAAAGCGAAGGTTTAGTTCGAATTGAGCTGACTTTAATCGCCAGAACGTGACGCAACTGATCTGTTCTTAAAATCCCCGCTAATGAGGAATTTTATTTCACAGCAGCGTAGCTGACCTGATCTTCGCTTTGAAAATTTAGATTTTAAAGAGAATTTGAATCCTTAAGATATCCTGAAGATCAGATCTAAGATCAGATTAGTTCTCGTTTGGAAATATGCCAAATGCGGCGTATTAATCCAAAGTTAGTCATTGTAGCTGATTGTAACCTTCAAGTTGTATTCTCTCAGAAGTTAGTGCATTTTTCAAGTAAATTACTGTCAAAATGAAAGTATCCGGAAAAGTTCGTCTAACAAATTACCTTTCAGAAATTGTCCGAATTCGACAATAACAGGATGACGATGTCAACTTGTACGGAAATGAAGATTCAGCATCAAATTACTAATTCGCCCCTTCTCGATTAAATCCAGCAAGATTCTTCTGCAGCATTCTCGGCTTTGAGATTCGTAATGACTCTGAGTGATGATTATCAACTTGAATACAAAGTGATCAGAAGTGCGTTTCTAAAGCATTTTCTTTCTCATTCGACGCTAATAGGTAAAGTTCATGAACACAGAGGAGGATCAAGGGAATATTCAAGGCCACAATTCAACTGTAAAACTTCGTCACCCCTGAAAATCAGAAAAGGGTTATGCAGATTTAAAAAACTGACCATTACGTGCAGCATCGGCACATCTGAAAAATAATTGTTTCGTGTGGCCAGCTCGGCAATTATCTCTCTATCATGAGAACTGGCCTCCCCTAATGCACAATTTGTCCTAAGCATCGATTTGTGTGACCAATATAACGGATATAAATCTAAATATCGGTGAGGGTAGCCCGAAATCCGGTTGTTCCAGCCTCATATTAGACGAATTCTCGGGTGCACGCTCGTGTGGTCACTTTCCCTTAACACACATGTGTATTAATCTCATGAAGGGGAAAGTAAATGACTCAATCAGCAACATAATGAAGTGGTCAGGGCGATTTAGCTCAAAGGAAAATAACGAGCACTGAAAGACCCAATACTTCTTATCGACGATAGATTTGTCTCGAAAAGATTCCGATCTATCTACAAATAGATTTTGCCAAAAACGATGAGTTTCGTTTTATTTCCGAGCACCCGTCCGGAGGATTTTACAATCTTGGAACGTGTTTCTTCTCACGGTAGTAAAGTGGAGCAAATCTTGCTGGAAATTACTCCACCTATTCCCAAAATGTTGATTTATTGCAAATTGCGGGACGCTCGGAATGAAGGGCTGATTTTTCTTTTCACAAGGTTTTATGTCTCTATCGTAAACTAGAAAATGGAATTATCTTCAAGCATTCCTAAGGGCGTTTTACACAAGACGAAATGAGCCTTCGTGAGGATTCATTTGTAGGTTGTGCACACATCAACACCAAAAAGCATCGCTCGGTGTGGATTGAGGTCTGCAAGTTGTGCTCTTCGAGAAGGTTTCAAGGATGATCCAAATAAAGCGGTGCTTGAACAATTTGAACTAAAAGCGTCATTGAATTAGCCCACGATCGACGATCAAAAGCTTAGTTCGCATTGGAAGAAATGGAGGTTAAGATGGCCTTAAACGGCTATTATGGGCTTCATTAGAGACGAGAATCAAAGTGAAGCGGTATGTAATTATAAAGTGTTTACAGTCGTGGATAGCGCGGAGGAGTGGGACCCAGTAATTCATCACATAGACAGCTCATTTGCTATTCGTATTATCATAATTTTATTTGAACGTAGAGTTGACTGCCCTGAAACCGACGACGACGGTGCAACGATGTTATGTCAGAGTCAGTGCTAAAATATTTGTTAACTTGTGTGAATTGGAGATGCATTCCAGTGTTTTGACCACATATTTTTGAATTTTGTGACTAATTCTTTCTACCATACCGACTTTCGTGTGGCACCTCCTTCCAACCAACCAGAGACATGTGGAAAAATTACGAGTGACGAGGACGCTTATTTAACATAAAAATTAAATCAGTTTTTTTTTTTATTTCGTAGCTTAGGAAATATGCCGAATTGATTTTGACGTGGGCTACTAAATTTCACAAGGGACAAAACCGAAACTCCATGAATTTACTAGAAGGAGACGAATGATATATTAACTCGTAACACAAAAACGATTATTTATGTTCTTAATTATTTTTTCTGAAGCGTCAGTCAGGTCTTATTAAATCTCTGCTATAAGTAGTATTACCATATCAGTCAATACCCAATCTAAACGACTTTGAACCAAAAAGAAAAAAAAAACGTTCAACCAAGCATAGTTTTTAAGTGATGTCGTAACTGGAATTAACTTATTAATTTGAATAATAGGAATATTACAGTGCATTTCATTTTTGTCACAATTTGTGCTCTATCCCCTCACCAACATATCAGTTTCTATCATACACCAATGATATTACTATGTTACGTCATATTGTTACAAGCGGACGGAGAAATATTGGACAAATGATCGACTCTATAGACCATTTCATGGGACTTACATATCTTTCAATATTTTCAGTTTTTGAATAGTTGGTTGTCCGAAAATCAAAATTATGTTGATGTTGGCTTACGTGGTTCCCAACATTGTAACAATAGTTTAAATGAAGTATCCCCCAACAATTACACATATTTAGCACGCACGTTGTTGTTGTGACTTCCTTTGGAGCAAATAACTAACGAAAGACACAAGAATAAATAGGAAAAGAAAAATAAGGGAGAAAGAGTAAAGTTTTTGTATCTCCACATTTACAGTACGAGGGTATTTTGTCGTAAGTTTCATGTTGTGGTTTTATCTTTACAATTATTTGTCTTTTAGTTAGTTTTACTTTTATTTTTTTTTGTCCACCGTTCCATGCGTAGTATTATCTATGCTGTGGAATCTTGTAATGGCCTGGCGAAGTCGCCAATCAGGGTCGACATGTTTTTGAGTATGTCGCAAACGCTTTAAGGATTTTTTCCTTTTATTCTGTCTGGGGAAAACACCTCACACAGGAGAAGATCGCGGGAGAGTTAGTTAAAACTAACTAACAACAATTATTCTTTACTAAGAGTTCCGAAGAAAACCCTTATTATTCATTGTGTCGGTGAGTTGTCACCGTCTTCAGAACCGAGGAAAAAATGATTAGAAAAACCGATAAAGTAATAGAAGTAAATTTTGTAGATCGCGTAGAATATATGAAACACGCCAATCCCTCATCTCCATCGCTGAGGAATTACTCTTTTTTGATACGAACCATATTATCGCTATAAAAGTTGATGTGAGGTAAGTAATTGGTGTTTGATGATTGTACTTTATTTTCTTTAATTGATATTTGTCAGTGCTTATTTCCCTTTTATGTGTCCGAGGTTAACCCCTTGGTCAAGCATGGGCAGCCAAGTGTTGTCAATGCCTTGGTTGCCGGTTTCGTTTGCGAAAGAAAGTTCATGTATTTTGCTTAATAAAAACCGATGCGTGGCTTCTTGTTCAATTAGTGAGGGTAACGTTTGGTTACTTCGGCTTGAACACGATGCCAACCTCGGACACAGGTAAAAGGCACAACCAAAAAAATAACACCATCAGTTACTCCTGAGAAAAATAACCATCACAGAAAATAAAGTTTTGAACAACATGAGTTGAATTAGATACAATGATCAAACACCGTTCACTTACCTCAAATCAACCTTTTAAATTGATGACTCATGTTAAAAAATGTTTTTCTTCAACGATTGACACGTGGAATTTTCGGAGAGTTTCAGATATGTATTTTAGATAATAACATTCCATTTATTACATATTTACAAGGTGTTAATTAAGTACATGTACTCATTTCAAGGCATAGATCTTTCACCGATTTTACCACAAGAAGTGGTGCTTGCTTCTGAACCAAGCTTCTTCTAACCCATGGATTAGAAGAGCAGCACAGCAGCCATGACCTCTTAGGTCATCGGACATGAATTCTTTGAATAACTTTTTCCGGGGTGAATTGATAATCTTAGTGTACAAAACTCCGGTGGGAAATGAAGACCTGAGAAATAAAATAATTGATTCCTGTACGGAAATCAAAAATATATTGGGCGTGTTCGAGAGAGTGCGCCAATCAATGTTGAGAAGGATAGATGCACGGATAGAAGTCGGAGGTGGCCATTTTCAATAACTATTATAATATTAAATTAATTACTTTTTTTAAATTAAATTAATTAAATTTGTATTAAATCAATTTTCACATTAATTGTAAACCAGTTTATCTTCGAAACGGTTACTTTTACAGACATTTTCCCAGAGTACCTTTTTTCAGTAGAAGTAAATGTACAGTCAGGTTATTAATAAAAAAAAGTGGTATACAGTGTCGTGCAAAAAAGTTGGTGCCAATTAAAATACGATGGAACCCAGTACGTGGCACCCTCTGTCAATAATCAAAAAATTTGGTCGATATTTGGAGTTTGCGTCATAAAAAACCCGTATGCCAAATTTTATCTGATTGTTACATCTCTGTCCGAAAATATTTTAAAAAAATAAAATTAAAAATGATATTTCTACACCCCTAGTTCTTAAACGAAGACCTTTCGGACCTTATTTATAGGAACTTTTTGTGATAAAATGAGTTTCATCTTTTGAAATAAGCACATGTACTTAATTATCACCCTGTATATCGTGTTTGCAACAATTTTCTCCTAGATTCTAAAAACACCGACAGATTTGTCATCGAAACGTTAGCAAAAACATTATTCCTAGCCCTCAGCAAAGGGTGAATGTTATTTTCGGTTAGTTCTTACTGAGAAACCCCTACTTCTTTGTGAACCATTATTACTAAATAAAAATAAAAGACAAAATGGGAAATAACCGGTAGCTATATTCATTTACGTATTTATTGGCAGTGCAATTTTAATGCCATATGTAATTGCATCCATCAGTGACGCCATCGCTTTGTCGGCACAGCTCGTATACAACAGGAATGCTAGACTGGCCAGACTTGTGGTAAAAATAACTTTCGGTGATGGTACGCAGGTAGTCTGTAATTTTCTGATGATAAACTTATGCCTTGGAAACATAAAACTCGAAAGTACCGTGAATTTATCTACTCGTCTGAAAGGGTTCGCCAATAAAACTCTCTTTTCTAATGGGTACCTACACCTACCAACCTGGTTCCTCGTAAACAATTGTAGCTGGGCTTATAGGCGGTGTTAAAGTCTTGTTTGAATTTCAAGGACGCCTTTAAAGAATCACTGGTATTTTTGGCAGGATTCGATAACCACTTATGTCGATACAAGGGCGAAATTATAATAGCATTCTGTAAATTCGATCTACCTAGAAACTATTTTCCAAAGCAACCCTGAAAAGTCCTCAGGGTATTATTAAATTCTTGATTTCTAGGCTATGCATCTACCATATCTAATGTTTAGGGTTGCTCTTCTAGGAAGATTTCATTAGCATCCCATCGTTGTGACGTCTATTTTGTCGCCAAAATGTCTGGTACCTGAAATCGATGCGTCCTTTCCTCGTGCCCCTCAATATGTTAAATAAGAGAGGAAACAAGAATAAGAAATAATAAAATAAACTAAGAATTGAAAAAGCGAATACCATAAAACTAAATTAAAATTTTCCCCAAATAACAATATACAGGGTGTCCCACAAGTGTTTCATTATATTTCAGTGGGTAATAGTACATTGAAAAATAATATGACTCCCTATATAAACCATATTCTAATAATGCTTCATTAAGAAGATACAGGGTGTTAAACTTTACTTAAAAAATCTAACTTTTATTGATATATTCAAAACCGTTTGAGATATGTAAGTGAAATTTGGTATGTTTTGAGAGTTAATGTAGACGCATTTATTTATGCAAAAGGGCTATTTTTCGTTTCACCAGTGACGTGCGTACGGACACCTCTCAACACATTTTTAAAGAAAAACATGGTGCGCCACTGCTTTTTATCAAAATAAAAATTATTTTTAGAAGTTCAATTTCATTTAGAAGAAAAATGCTCAATTGACTCTTTTTCGTCCGACGCATCGTTTGCCAGTAAAAAATTGAATACCGTCTATATGCACGATATTCTCTAAATGGTTTTAATAATATTAAGTTTGTTTTAAATATTATTTATTTGCTATAACATTATAGAAATTGTTCAAATTGGTGGCCATTTTGAATATATCAATAAAAGTTAGATTTTTTAAGTAAAGTTTAACACCCTGTATCTTCTTAATGAAACATTATTGGAATATGGTTTATATAGGGAGTCATATTATTTTTCAATGTACTATTACCCACTGAAATATAATGAAACACTTGTGGGACACCCTGTATATTGTTCAGACGTAATGTAGTAATAATAGGCCGTATTGTTATGTATTTGTTTTCTTCCGTGAATTCCGTAGAACCCGACAAGTCCTCGCTTTACTAGTTTACTATCACAGCTATTCCAACCCCCATGTAGTGGCTCAGCATGTTTATTCGTGACTTGATTGCTTGTCTCGATTTATTTGATTTCGTTTTTGATCAGTTGAAATTTGTACCTCCTTAAAACCCTGTAGGTTTAATCGGTTTTAAAGTTTTAATAGTTTTAAAGTAAAAGAAGTACTTTTAAATCTACCAGTGACGCGCGTATAAGTAGCTCGGTTAAACAGTTACTTTTTCGGAAAATTCAAAAATCGAATTTTTTGTTCAGTTTTGAGGAAGAAAGCTCTTTATAGCATTTTCTTATGATGGGCCGTTTTCTAGTAAAAAAATTAAAACGTTTTAATGCGACTTAACGTAAATCAATTGTTATTTAAATTAAAAATACAAAATTGAAACGATTTTCATTAGAAGTCATAGTCACATGACTTTGGAGATATAGTATGAGTAAATTTGTAATTTTTCTACAAAAAATAATGTTTTTTATTATACTGTTTTTTAAATACTTAAAAATATTTCCCTAGTGACGTTTCCAGTGCTGATTATGACTTAGGACAGTCGATTTGAAATGTTGAATTGAAACAACAATTCGTTCGTATTTTAGCGACAAGCCATAACATGATTTTTATTTTTTAACATGAATATTATACGTCACGTGACAAAAAAACTCATAAGAACTTTCTTCTCCAGAGCTAAACAGAGGATTCAAACATTACCTTTACCCTCTCAAAAAGTAGTGGTGCACTATTTTTTTTAATGAGCACCCCCGGTAACTATCAGCACTAATACACACAAAAATTTCGTTTAATACCTTTTTGAGTACTTACTTGGGTTACAATCGTAAATGCGATTACTGAATTTAGTACGTGAATCATGCCAGTGACGTACCAGATTTTTTTGAAATTCTCTGAATTTCTCAGATGCCATAATACAATTCATAATACGTAAGTTTTAATGACTTATTAATGAAGACAGTAGTAAACATCACTCTCATAAACAATTGGACAATAATCAGGCAGAGGCAGAATCGAAATCTGCGTCTGAACTCAGAACAATAGACCGCCGAATTGGTTGTTGTAGTTAATGACTCGAACCTTACGAGCTACAATGATGTGGCTCCAGGACAAGCCCGTTTTCTGTAGTGCTCATCAGAATAAATTGTTCTCTTTTCCAAAATTGATTCTTATTTCTTGGTATTTTTTCTTTTATTCTTTTTTCTGTGCACGGCACTCTTGGGGGGAGTTTCTTTCTAGGCTGGATGTAGCTGTCGATTTCAAAGTCTGGACCCAAGGTCTGGCAGTCGCTTTTCGATAACCCGAAAGCCCCAAATCCTGGCCGGTAAGAATTACCCCAAGTCGGTGAGGTCGTTTAGCTCCAAATTAACTTATCTAAGTACAGTGAAAATCGAATATAACGACTGCAAGGGGACTGAGTAAAACGGAGCGTTATATGTGGTCGTTGTTACATCAAGACTTGTTTTGTTTATGATTAAAGAAACATGAAAAAAATTGAAAATTTATATAATATATAAATATAAAAATTACATATATATATATATATATTTACGTATACATATATGGTAAAAATACTTATTTATTCAAATATTCTGAAATTTTCGTTTGCTTTTTGCAACGTAAGTTATAACAATTTTATTCATTTTTTTTTCTTTATGGAACTGATTTAATGCAAAACCATTTTGTCGCTGGAATAACTCTAGCGCAATGCATTTCAGACTCCTTCACAGTTTATAAAGCTTGTACAATTGAAGGTGGAAGGAAATCTCTATCACCTTCAGAGTCTTTATTACTTCCAGTTTGGATTTCTTAAGTGGTGAGCACTTTGTAATTTGCTCGTCGGCTGAAGCACCGTGTGTTTCGAATGGAATAATGCTCAACATTTACAAAATCAGTCCATAATTCATGTGACAACTTAGGACTTTCTTTTATCATAGGTACATCATCTTCTTTTTCAAAATCATTATTTATTCCTCTTGCCACCTCAGCTAAAAGAAGGTCATCTTCCTCTTCAAAATCGTCAGCTACTGGTGCTATAATAGTTGTAAACTTGTATGTCTGAAACAATTCGCTATTGTTCGGGGTGATATCCTGTTCAATGCTTTAAAAATCTTTGATATTGCATCCAAAAGATTAATAGCGTTCTCTTTGTTTTGCTGATTGTTTTCAATAATATTCATTAGCCGGAGCTCCCTAAAATTAACTTTCATTTATCTTATTATACCTTAGTCAACCGATTGCAGAACTAATGTAATATTTAATGGGAAATCGTGAAGTTAATATTCTCTGAGTATGACATTTTTGGGTGCGCTGAATAATTGTCTACCAAGAGCAACATTTTTTCCTTTTTTTCTTTAATTCAGTGTCCCAGTCGTGCAAAATTTTCATAAACAGGTTTGACGCATCCAGTAATTTTTATTAGACATCTAAGACACAGGTGACGACTTAATATTTTTGAAACTGCGGGGGTTTTCTCATTTTTTCCAATAACAATCAACTCACGTCTTTCTCATCCTATCATATTCGCAGCAACAAAAAGATTAATTATTTCCTTGGACATTTTTCCACCTATGCATTTGTTTCCTTTGAAATTCAGCATTTTCTTCGGAGTCATTTTGTAGAAAAGATCGGTTTCATATGCATTGAAAATCTGGTCTTTCTGGTAATTTTTTCGAATTTTCCGCCCGCACGGCCAGACTTCTGTCACTGCAACTAGTGCTCTAGCAACTTCACCACTCATTTTCCCATGAGCAGTATTATATGTTTGCCGAAACGTTTTATCCAACGTTCTGAACATTTACATATATTCCGGGCCTTTATTCATTACTTTAACAAAGTATCCCGCTTTTGCCCAGAGTATTGGGTGATTGATTGCCGATCCTTTACTTTTTCCTTTTTAAACTACTTAAATAATGCCTGATCATCATTCCCATGATTGGAAAACTTAGGTTTTTTTTTGGGAATAAATTTTCGTTGAAGGCATTTTTGATTTTTTCTCGTTTTTTTTTTAAATTGTAGAAACGGTCGAATGCGACAGCCATAGCTTTTTGCAGGGGTCTGTTACTTTCACCTGCTTAAAGCCTCGAAAATTTTCCTTGATCTGAAAATCATTTTTTGAAACATAACACAACTACTATAGCGCAAACGAGCTGAATATATACAATGATCAGAGGCTCTAAATTATATAGTCCTCGTCGATATTTCAAGAATTTTCTCCATAATTCCTATTCTGTCTACGCGTTTTTTTATAAAAAAAAATCTTGCAACCGTTTACCCATACAAAATATAAATATATCGAAACACAAAAAACCCAGATTCTATGGTTCAAGGAAATCGATTTTTTGTGCATTTATAGTAATTGCAATTTGAGATCGACTCTGCCAGAAATTAATCAGAAATTCCGCAAAAAGAGAAATTTATAAAAAAAGCAGTGTTTTTGCAGCTCTACATAGAGATAGCAGGAAAATTACAACCATACATAGATGTGTCGAATATGTAGATTAAGAAATGTATTTTTTCTGGGATTTGTCACCACATGCATTTCACTCTTCGAATAACATTTCAAAAAATACCGGAAAAGTCGACTTTATGTTGCAATTCTTATATTATATCCCTAAGCGTTGTTATACCCTGCTGGCAAACTACTAAAAAATCTCTTTTACGGACCTTAAAATCGACTTTTTTACATTGAGGTAACTGCAATTCTAACCAAACGTTCGTTTTTCCTTCACTACATGCGACTTGTTACAACCGACGTTGTTATTCGCGACTTTCGCCGTATCTACGTCGCATCTACCACAATGTTGATTATCTGTGATAAGGATACCATTCAATACATTCTCATATACATCCTGGTTTTACATAAAATTTTTTAAAATCGAGTTGGAACCCATTTGGTGCTTATTAACCACTTAAGGTGATCAAGCAGAACAGTATCATATAATAATATATTAGATTTTTGGTTTGGCAGTTTTTCCTATACTTCAGAACGTGTGAGAAAGTTCAAATTGAGACTAAAACTTGAAGGGTGGTTTTATTGAAATCACATTTTGCTAACGTAATCGGTAGCGTTAATCAGTAAATAAAAATGACGACCGGAAGCAAAACTCGACCATCCTTGGTGACCATGTATAATTTTTATTTGCACGCTCAATTTTACCAAGCACCTGCATGATGCCCCTGCATGATGCCCCTGCTTCTTTCGGCACTGGCTAGTTCCTTTGCCTGCGAAAGACACCATTTTGTGACTCAAACATATGATCAACCACCCATTAAAGGCACCTAGACCAAACTAACGGAAACTTTATTTGGATGATCATTTCTGTCTCTTTGCGGGTCTACGTAACACTTGGTAGAGAGGTCAGTAATTTTTGAAGAACTTCATGATTTTTTGATATTTGTAACTATTTTTGCAATCTATTTTCCAATTTCACTGATTATTTTAAATCTTTGTCGAGTACATCAACACATTCAAAGCAATTTAATCTTTAAATCTTCCCTTTTATAATCATTTCTTAGAGTCTTCCTACGCAAATATTTTGCGTATTGTTACTGATGGTGACAATCTTGCGATGGGGGAGGGTGTTTACCAAAAAGTGCCTTAAAGTTTGTTTAAGTTTCCAAGTAGTTATGACTCATTAGCAACCATTCGCAATTCAAACAAAATAAGTGATTTCAATAGCTAACTAATTTTAAGTCGTGTTTCACTGTTCCCAAACAATGTTTTATCAATTGTATTTTTATAAGCACTTGAGACAATTAGGCAAAATCCATTGGGCATTATAGTACTGGATCATTCCGTCAGAAATTAGACACTAATTTGACAATTTTGCCTGCAGATGATGTCGAAAATAGCGTCGAAAAATTCGACGGTAGTAAAACTAAATTACGTTTTAAATGTACATATATGTGCAATTACACGTACGCTCCGCGTTAAGAAAACGTATAATAAATATACGTTTTCTTAACGTCGCCCGACGTCATTAAATAGGTGTTACAAAGGTGAAAACCTGGCCGTTGGTAACCATGTAAAATTTGTATTTGAATGGTATTGTCATCAGTCACAAGGCCTTTTTCCACCATTTTCGGATTATTTATATCCCAAAGTAATGGTTCGTAATTTAAAATCAACGTCTCATTTAAGTCACATAGATCAAAATGCTGACGTGATCTGGGTAAACATTTCTTCATTTTGAGTTCAGTGTACCTGTTTTCCCATAGAACGATTTTGACAATTTAGAGTATTGTTTAACAATACTTTCATGCTACACACTTCCTGTGATCGCATATTCGAATATTTGCTTTAATGTTTTTAGGATCTTCAAAAACATTTTTGTAGTACTCAAAACTGTATTTTACAAGTCCGTTTTTGTGACAACTTTGATCAGAATCCTGCATGTTTAATTACTCTTTATACGATGTCACATTTTCGCAATGTATTCGTCGAAAAATGTTCTTTTGAAGAAATGTGTGGGCTTTCGAATTTAAAAATTTTTGAGAAATCTTTATCGAATGTCGATTTTGTACCTTGTCAAGAATATTAATTTTGTATCTTGTCGGGAATGTCTATTTTGTACTTCGTCGGGAATGTCGATTTTGTACTTCGTCGGGAATGCCGATTTTGTACTTCATCGGGAATGTCGATTTTGTACTTCGTCGGGAATGTCGATTTTGTACTTCGTCGGGAATGTCGATTTTGTACCTTGTCGACAATATCAATTTTGTACCTTGTCGACAATATCAATTTTGTATCTTGTCGGGAAAGTCGATTTTGTACCTTGTCGGGAATGCCGATTTTGTACTTCATCGGGAATGTCGATTTTGTACTTCGTCGGGAATGTCGATTTTGTACCTTGTCGACAATATCAATTTTGTATCTTGTCGGGAAAGTCGATTTTGTATCTTGTTGGGAAAGTCGATTTTGTGCTTTGTCGGGAAAGCCGATTTTGTACCTTGTCGGGAATGTCGGTTTTGTACTTAGTCGGAAATGCTGATTTTAAAGTCGCTTCTAAAAAGCACAATATTTTAATAAACTCGTGATTTTCATTAAATTATACAGACAATTATGAACATTTTAATTGAAATAGCAATTTAATCGAATAAAGGGTTGTGATTTATAGTGTCTGCCACTTTTCAAAGTATTTATTGGTAGATGTAGGTATGTACGAAATCTTACCCCTTAGTTCGTTCCAAATTAGTCATTTCTATAAAGTCGAGGAATTTTACTTGAAACGAACAGTTCTGATGTTCGTGGTCTGTTTATTTGTTCGTTTTTCAACTAAATAAATAAACAGTTAAAATTTACGCAAATAAAGGTATTCCTTTTTGTATCGTACAGAATTACTCATTAATCTAAAATTTGATAAAAAAGCAGTGATTTTTACACTATATTAAGTCAAAACTCGACTGTCCTTAGTCATATATGCTGTGATTCATGTTATCGATCTCACTTGCAAACTGATTACATAATTTGTGCTTTGAAATTGACGATTTATAAGTTTCAGGTTTTTGCGACAAACACCTTCCAGTCAATCTTATAATATTTTCTTTTTGTCAGTATAGTTACTTATCGAAGATTTTTACCTGAAAAGGGTGCACGATCTTCATAGTGTGTTTATTTTTAGGACATTTTAAATATGTATGTGTCATTTTTGCAACGATCTTTCGTCCTTGCCCTTAAACTAAATTAAATATCGTCACAGTCCATTTTGGCTCAAATAAGTAACATTTATCCGATTATTAATTTGTGAACTCTGCTGCTAAATCAGTTTCTACATTTATTGCAGCTCTTGGTTCATTCTCGGCTTGTGGAAAGCTGCACTTCAAAAGCGTAAACTGAAGACCGAAAAATATTACAATTTCACTCTTGTATATCCATCTATGGGCTGAATTTAGTGAGTTCTCCTCTGCAAAGGTCATCATGATGCACGTGATAACCTTCAAGTCAAATTTGAATTGACATTGACTCATCAACAGTTATAAATAAGGTCTGTTGCTATCTCCTTTTTTCCATCTACCTGCCTCAATACATTTTACTAAGAAGTGACAATTATCAGTCTTCATTGTGCACCCGACAATCCCCACCCCTGAAAGAGGTGCATTACGATCATGACGTCTTGGACCAGAAGCCTGGTCGATCCAGTTGATATTGGTGGTCATTGGTAACAAGGTTCTTCTTTTTCCTCAGTTCATCGGAAGAGTTTACCCTTATATCGGTTCCGAGAAAAGGGTCTTCGCACGTGCCCAATTTAAAGTGCGTGTGGGCTTTTGTACTTTTTCAATCGATTAGTGAGTGTTATAGTGAAGTTTGGACGCTCTTTGGTGGTGGTTGTGTTATTTTTATGGCGATGAGAAACACGCGTTGGTTTGAAGTGGCTGAACTGAACTAATAAATGATACTAACCGAACTGGTTAGTATTATGCATTAACTGGTTTGGTTAGTATTACATGTATAAATAATTTTTTTACAGCTCTTTCAGAACTGTTATTTCCTGTCATTTTAAACGTTTTTTTCCGAGCCTTATGGTTAAAAGTACATGTTTATCGTAGATTTCGGGTATAGCACATTCTTAATATGCAAAAAATGATAAAAGTTTTGATGCAAAGAGATCAAGTTTCTTATCTAGCAAGATAATGCATGCGCATCCGAAATTTTAGCTGGGCGGCTTTATGACCACCTGATTGTATCAAAATTTTCGCCAGATATTTTTAGACTTTAGATTTCATTTTACCAAAGTTATCACGAACCGTAATCGTCCAGCTGATAGATTCACGTTTGACTGACGAGCCGTCCGTTAGACTGCCGTGATAGTAAAAATGGCGAAAATAGCTTAAATAACGGTCAAGTGGCAGCTCATTGAAAAGGGACGTGAGTGTCAACCCCTATACCGGTTTTTGACAAAGGTGGTTGTATAGATTTCTCTAAGAAGTTACATTGTAGGTATCTACCCTTTTTTGCTTGCCATCTTAAATTGACGTAGTCAAAATAATGCACAAACAATTTTAAGTTATTTCGTGAAATTTGTAAACTTATCAAATCCCAGATTTATTTGAAATCTCAATGACGTGTTAAAGTCGAGAAATGCAATTTTTCCAATAGTTTAGAGCCACTGTAAATGTTTACCATTTTGACCAAAGATTCATTGTTTTTTTCCATTGATGCAATAAATGCATACGTGCAGACCGAGATTTGTAAAGTAGTAAATGTGCAAGAAAATTTGCCCTTTATTCTCTTTAACAAAGTAAAATAATAATAAACACCATTTATGTATTTTAAATGGGGTAGTTCTTAGACACAGATACACAACTTATAAAACAAATATTATTTCCTGTGTTAAAAGTATATAGGGGTCAATTCGAAAACTTTCCACCCCTATTATCTCGGAAAGGGATATATATTTTTTTAATTGCCACAACACGTCGGTTTTGTTGTCAAGGGGGAACAATTTTTATGTAAAATTCAGTACGCCTTTTTCAATCCTCTGCTCCCCACAGCCACCCTCTCAAGTATCTTACATGATAAAAGGGGGTTAAGTGATAAATCATTTTAGAGGGCTTTTCATTCTCTACATTTTGGTACCTCATTTATTACATTTGACTGTTGCGTTATCGAGTTAGGCGTCTTTGATCATTCTGAAGTCATTTTTCTTATACGTGTTTTGATAGCATTGAAATTGAGACTTTTATTTAAACATTTTTCACGATTAGGAAATTGTTGTAAAAAACTTCTGCGTATTTGTTTCAAATTATAAAACAAATACTAAAAATATAGCTGTTTTGTTTATCGGCCGGTCCATTAAGAAGAAATGTGCACTGTGCTAATAAGAACCAAATTGTTAAAAGAATTTGGTTATCATTAAGTTGGACATTTTTTTCGCAAAATTTGATCCTTCTGTCAATTCGTCGTCATAAAATTCCTGTAAAATTTGCATTTTTTAACGATGAAATTTATTTAATTGCAGTAATTTTCGTACAATTTCTTGTGGTATTTAAGTTTGACTTGCAACCGTACACAGTGAATTGCTGGATTCTGCAACGAAGGTTGCCGGAATCTTTCCTGGAGCAGCTTCATTTAAAACATGCTGAGCAGCCTTTTTTTCTTTGCAATAGAACTCGTTTCAGTAATTTTTTTTTAATATAAATCTGAAACGTGTCTCTGACTAATATTTGAATGAGGATTTGTAGCATTAAAAAATTCCGCAGTTCTTTTTGTGCATCTTCTTTGCTCTTCATAAATAAAAATATTTTTAGTTCTTTGCTGAATTGTGTATACCATTAAAAAAATTTTTAGGAATAATACACGAATTATCGCAATAGATTTTCACTGACTGGTATACCTAGTAACATCGACCAATACTACAGGTAAATAAGTAGATAATATTTTCCAAGCAAGATAATGTCAAAGTTTATTGAAACGGCATTTCATTGCAAAAAAAATAGACAATTAAAAAAATCATTTTCTACGTATGCCGAGGAAATTTATTATATTGATAAATATTTACTTCAGGGATTCATGTATCTTGTCTTTTGACTTTCGTCTGGACCTACAATAAGTCAGTAGCTTAGCAAATAGACTTATTCCAACAATTTCCTAATCGTAAGACATGTTTGAATCAAAAAAAGTCTTAGTTTCAACGCTATCAAAACACGGATAAGAAAAATGAATTTAGAATGATTAAAAACGTCTAACTGGATAACGCAACAGTCACGATGTACCAAAATGCAGAGAATGAAAAGTCTTTTAAAATAATGTATCACTTAATGCCCTTTACTAGTTAAGATATTTGAGAGGGTGCATCTGGAGGGTAAGGGGTTGAAAGAAACGCAGTGAATTCTACATAACGATTGTTCTCCCTCGATAATAAAATCGATGTGTTTCGGCGATTTTTTAAAAATGTGTCCCGTTTTAAAATGATAGAGGCGAGAAAATTTCAAATTGACACACTGTATATTATTATACAAGGTGTCGATTAAGTACATCACTTATTTCGAGGGATGAATCTTTGACTGATTTTATCACAAAAAGTTCCTATGAATGTAGGTCCGCAACGTCTTCATTTCAGAACTAGAGGGTGTTGAAATTTAATTTTTAATTTGTTTTTTTTCTGTAATAATCTGAACTAATTGCAAATGTATAGAGAATAATACATCATGAAAGTTTAGAAGATGGAGGAGGCCATTTTCAACAACTATTATAACATTAATTATTAATTTTATATTTATTTATATTAAATTATTATTATTAATTATTAATTCAGTTTTATCTAAGTTATATGTTAATTGCAAGCGCGTTTATCTCCAAAACTGTTACTTCTACAAAAAATTTTTAGGAGTACCTTTTTCCAATACAAGTAAATGCATAATCAGGCTGTTAATACAAAAGTGGCATACAGTGTAACGCACGAAAGTTAGAGCCAATTAAAACGTGATGAAACTCTGCATGTGGCGTCCTCTATCAGTAATAAAAAAATTAGGACAATATTTGGATTTTGCGTCATAAACAACCCCCGTATACTAACTTTTTGTCCGATTATTACGTCTGTGTCCGAAAATATGAAATAAAAAATAAAATTAAAATTAAATTTCAATAACCTCGAGTTCTTAAACAAACACGGTGCGGACTCACATTCACCAGAACTTTTTGTGATGAAATCAGTTAAACATTTATCTTTTGGAATAAGTACATGCACCTTATTAACTCCCTATATGTATAGTAAAGGTAACTATTCTTCACTTTGGTTGTTAATGGAGCCTATTATAATTATCATTATCCATCAATTGAAACTTAATAAGTTCTAAATATTTGAACAAGCAAATAAGAACTTCCCGTTCATCCCTCAATAATCGAGCAACGCTACTTTCTTATATTTATTTATTTGAAGTTTTGACCGTAATATCTTATCAGATTTTATTATGCAAATACAACTTTGTTTATAAAGTATTCGGTTTCAGATATTAAATTATCGCTAAGAGTGTATTTACACAAATTTCTGTTTGTATTTATATTTTAAGCAAAATTATCTTTTCGTATTAAAAAACAATAGGGCAAATTCAAAATTGATTAATTTTCGAATTAAATTTAGAGGATTTGGTACTTTTCTAGTATTTGAAAGTTGTCTGCCGTAATGTAGGTGAACAATCTGCCTGTACCGAGGGAAAAGTTTTTTTTGGCCGCTTTAACATTACAGTTTTACTAAAATACGGGGTGTCGCTAAATAGTTCGTACAAATCTGCGAATTCGAAATACGCTGATTTGATACAATTTATCTTAGTCAAAAAATTGACTGTTTCCCAATGCAAGAAGTGAAATAAAAGTTTTTCTATTATATGTAATATAAAATGTACCTTTTTTAATTCGAACATGTTGGGGGATGAATATATATTTTATTAATATACCGGGTTGCAAAAAAGGTACGCAACTTTAAAAGGGACACACGTAACTCCTCATCTATACCATGCACTCAAAATGTAGATTTCAATTTCTCCTACCTTAAAAACACCCAAACTTTAGGGTTTGCCTATTTACTGTCATTACAATAAAAATAATGAAAAAAAATGTTACTTCGATGTCCAGTATTTTTTTAATTATTTAACAGACAAAGCTTAAATCATTCTGTAAGCTGAAGGGTTATGCTTTCCCTTTACTCTTACCATTGCAGAGATTACAATTAAAATTCTCGAATTTGATTAGAATTCTCTTAGTGTAATAAAACCTGTATTATCTTGTTGTAGCGAAGTGCTAAATTCCTTCTTAAATTTCTCATTTATTATATTTATTATAGAGAAAAATCAACTTTCTCACATAGTGTTGCTCATCTTATGAGACGTGTCGGTAGAGACAAAATCAGATAAAGTAACAACCAACAATGTATCTGAATATGTGAATGTCCATAGAAATCGAATTAACTTAAGAACCAATACGATATTTTTCTCATAATAAACCGTTCAACTTTATTTTATTGCTGAATAAACTAAAATATTAGTTCTCTTGTGATCTTTGCATTATTTTTAAATTCAACTTCCTTGTTCAATAAACTTAAATCAACAAAGACTAGACATTCCAACTGGCAATTGTCTGTTGAATGGTCAATTCAACTTAAATTTAATACATTTTATTTTTGCAACAATTACGAGCCTGCGGTGAAATATTCAACATTTTATTCGGTTAACAATTATTCATTGAAGTGAGAATTCCAGATGTTTTGCTCATTTTCATTATGGCATCGGCGGCTTATGATCACGAGTGAAATTGATGAGGTATATCAGCCTTTCTTACGAAAAAGTTACAAATTCAAATGCCTCTACTAGAGCTATACTATACTGTATATCTACTTAGCGGCCCCTGCGAAGTATTAATAGAGAGTATATCCTCATAACAGTGAGTAGATCTTACAAATTTAAACTAGGTACTAGTTACCATCTCAGCTCTAATTGATAATGCAAACACCCAACAAAGAACGTTGTTTTTCATTTCTATGTGAAGTTTATTAACAATATGTTGGGTGTAAGACTAAGAGGTTCTTGTATTTGCTGGAAATCAGGCAGTTTATTCCGTTTTATAAATTTTATTGCTCTGCCTCTGTTTGTTTTCGTTTTTATTATACGCTGTGGGTGGGATCGGTCAAATCCACATACAGGGCGTTTTAAAACTGCCTGGTTGTAAAAGGAATTAACAAGAATTGCACGTTGCTCAATAAATACATGGAATCACACACTTCAATTGAATGGTTCGCACTTTATATTTACAATACTTATGTTTGTACTCGTCGGCGTCTTTGATCTTCCTGATTTCCTTGTTATATGATTTCTCGATTATTTTGATATCGCATGATCTTTAGTCATCTTAACCGAACGGCATTTGCGTTTATTGCCGATTTCGAGAAGTTATATATGTGTATTTTTTCCAAATGATACCGAGCACAGCGCTAATTTATTAACGATTTGCATCGTTGTCTTTTTCACGACTATTTGATTTACCCAGATAAAATGAGCAACTTTTAAGTGGAAACTTACTAACGATTATTCATTTTTTTATAGCTTGAACGTTTAATTTGTGACGAACACATTAAAAATTACACACATGTTGCACAATATCATCCAAGTTTCATTGCTGTTGCCAATGTTCAACATACGTTTATTTCCTTTTTATTGTTGACGATCATAATTGTTAATAAAGATCATTATTAATTTCCAAACCTATTATGAAGGCTGTAATATTCTAAGTTATGATTAATTGTGCTTTTAATGATTTCACTAATTGGGCGAGGTTTCTAAATTTTTTCTTCAAAGGGTAGGTACCTACGATACGGTTTTTTGGGAATAATCGCGTAATTGGTATATGGGAGGGAGTGAAGTAATATTTTTTTCTTTTCAAAAAACTAATAGAACAAATCATCTTGCTAGTAATGGAATACGTTTAGTAATTAATGTGAAATGTGTCGCTTTAGAGATCCGACCTTAAAAACCAAATAAATGGCTAAAACATCGTTTTTTGCAAAAACACTGATTTTCACTCACAGGACTCAAACTCGATAATCGCGAGTGCTCAGTCTATTATTTACAAAGAGACTTTAACTGTAAGGTTCGTGGAAAGGCCGGTTTTCTCTTCGCAAAATAATGTCAGCGTTCGACTTTTCAGTAAAGTGAGTAGGATCCTCAGCTGTGGCAGCTTAAATGCCATGGCACTGGATCCTATGCCCCCCGCATCAAGCTGTTTGTCAATTGAAGAGGGCCCACCAGTTCTGTGGGACCCATCGGCAATTGCAGGACCATCACGACAGAATATAACACCCATGATGTTGCAATTTTGCGCACAAGTTGGGCAGTTATCGTTCTTGCAGAGTTCATCATCGTCGTCGAATCCAGTACGCGTATCGAGGCAGTCGTCAGGAAAAACGAGTCGACGCCGATCAAAACGGAAGCGTATGAAAGTATCACGACATCGATTCCCCATACTACAGTATGGCGATTATAAAAAGGTTTGACATTTTCAATTCAACATAATTTATTTAGTTCTTGAAATACTGGAATTCGTTTCATGTCAGTTTTCAAAGCTTTGGGACCACCTCAGTATTTCGTTAATCGAACGAAATATCGAGGAAGCCGAAGGGGATTCTCACAGATTTTTTGCTATAGTATCCAGTAATGCGCATGTGCCACTTTACCACGTTTTTGAAGCCGTTGAGCGATTTCAAAATATTTATTAGTGTATAAAGTGTCCCATTAAAGAAATCGCAATTATGTTTCGTTTGTGGCAGGAAAAATACGATTCTGTTGCGAAGATTATTTCTCAGAATTCGTTTATATTTTTTTATATCTTGTTGGAGGGATGTCTCAATATGTAAATTTTTTTTTAACACCCTGTATTTATTGTCACTGCCAAGTGTAGTTTTATGAAAGTCAATCACCGCGTCTCTCTAACATAAACAATAACTCAGATATTCGGTAAAACTTTCGAATTTGATACAGTCTGTACCGAAACACCTCCGTTCTGGGCCTCAGTATTGTGACTGACAACAGTGCAGACTTCCTAGGTTCTCCATAGAATCGAATCAACTTTGTAGTTTTTTTTGTCCAAAACTTTACTTCTTTGTTCCTTCCCACGAAATACTTCCCATTTGCTTAGTAGATTGGATAGTCGTAAAACCTCCAACTATGTGTGTAAAATCACTAATAACGGTTTCCTGGGTCATGTTTGATTATAAATCGCGAAATAATCATAATAATTACCGAGCCTGTCCATATAAAAGCTGAAACGATTTATTGCAGAGATAATTAAATTTCACTCATATATTTTATAGTGCACACTTATAACTTGTCCAATAATTCATTGGGAAGGATCACCACCTTGTGGCATCCATGGACTTTTATTACGTTTCATTAAATATCTGTGACGTACAATGCTCTTGCTTACTTTGTATATGTGTTAGGGTCAAGGGTCTGGTTTATCTCAGTTTTCCTCGTTTTTGTAGTGATTCCGCATAGAGTCTGCGGAAATTTTCGAAATGCTCTTGAACAAGAATCATTGACATTAAAGGAGAAAACTCGGCATTAAGGGGTAAGAATTACCCCCTGGGAGGTGATTCCGACAAAAATTTAAAAACTATCCAGTGATCGGTCCTCATTTACTAGTTTCTGTGGAGTTTAACACACTGTTAGGATTAAAGTATTCAAATGCAACTAACTTAAGCAGGATCATATTTACCATGCAAATGCGGCCTAATTGTAACGCAATTTCGCGCAACGACCTTATGGCATGCCTCAATTTACTAGTCAACTTAGTGGGGTAAATAACTCAC
This sequence comes from Euwallacea fornicatus, assembly GCF_040115645.1. Classification (NCBI taxonomy): domain Eukaryota; kingdom Metazoa; phylum Arthropoda; class Insecta; order Coleoptera; family Curculionidae; genus Euwallacea; species Euwallacea fornicatus. Next base: position 3,376,969 of record NC_089564.1, read on the forward strand.
GCATTGGGGATGGTATATAGTTTCTATTTAAATTCTTCTTTTTGACGTGTTTACGCCATCCCTATGGGTATTCCTGAGAGGGTCATGGGTGATTAAAGGTTACTTTTACACTTGAGATTTGCTAAATGTATTTCGGAAAATATTCCATAGAACTCCGTCAGGTCGGTGAAATGGACTTCACAGAGCGTAATTTGTCATTTTACAGTCAAACACGCGGCGCGGCTCGTTCGAAAGATTTCGCGAAATCACGTTGTATCAAATCGGGCGGTCTGTATGCTTCGACTGCTTATAATTCGTCCTGTAGCAATTTGTATTCGGATTTTCAATAGTTTTCTTTTTGAAATTTAGTACATTTGCTTTTTTGGTGTCTAAAATTGTGAACAGTTTGAGCTAAAGGGATGAAATTTTACACGCCTGCTCCAGTTCGCGGAATAAATATGATATTATCAGAATTACACTTAATACACCTGAAATATTATGATTTTTCAATTTCATTTGATTCCTTCCAAATCGTGTTTGACCAACGTGAATTTGCACTTTTTTTTTTTAATTCGCCAGTTATCTATTGTGAGCACAATTGGCTACTATTAAGCTTTTTTGATTTTAATGTGGAAATGAGTATGATAATTTTATTTATTTATCAAGTGTGATATTTCAATAATGCCACTGGGGTAATTGTAGTTATTGCGGATAATCTCTTCTCATGTTAAACTGCTCATTTGACGAAAATAATTATCTAAAAATTGCAGCGGTAATTGCCCCGCGGGTACCGGTAATTGCACACTAGTTATCGATAAGTGCCGGCCAGGTATCAGTCAAATCCATTAATGTCAAGTGGAAATTAAATTTTGGCAGTAGTTTTTAAAGATGTCTCGTTTCAGATACGATTCTTAAGATAAAATACTTAAATTACAAGAGAATCCAAACATATCAGAAAATTACAATTATTATGTTTTTTTTTTATCTGGGAAATATTCCACTCGATAGCAGTCGGGTTTCGAAATAACCTGATAATTTTGCATTCAAGCGTGTTTTTTCTAAAAACTGCAGTCGTACATTTTCATATTTTCTTATAGTCGTATGTTGCTACTGCATAAACGAATTCTCTTTTTCAACTTAAACTTTATTAGTGCGACCTTCCCAAAAATGATTGATTTCCTTATATCTATAAAAAATATACATATGTATATCTACATCAATATTTCACTTCAAATATTTCAAGGGACTGCCCTAATACTCTTTCTCTTTCTCTCTTTCTTTCTCTCTCTCTCTTTCTTTCTCTCTCTCTCTCTCTCTCTCTCCTTTACTTCTCCGCCTTTAGATGCAGTTCTCAATTGACCCCACCATAAGTTTAGGTCCACTGAACCACCAGAACTGTACGATTCAACTGAACTTGTTTCCAACTCCACTTTCAATATTACAGCTATTATTATGATAATTTATAGTCCAATTTACCACATTCTACATGCATCTTATTTATATACAGGGTGGCCGTTTCTAATTTGACCTGAATCGCGCATCTTTGACTTAATTTCACCGGCCTCGTTTCTCATGGATACCGAGAAACTCGTGATTAATGGGACCCTTATGGTTCCAAAAGTGCATATGTATGTTTCAAGACTATGTAGCATATTTAGGAAAGTTTTTTCAACACTGCTCACCAATTTGAAAAATTATTGGGATACAAAAAATTCCAAAAACACGTTAACCTTTATTTTTGGGGTTCACCTTTTGCCGTAAAAATGAATTTGTTGCTACCCACCCACGCGTCTCAACTCCAAAAATAAGTTAAATGAGAACATCCTACTGCCACACATCAATAAATTGCTAAAGTTTTCCTGAAAACAATTCTGCATGTATGTATCAGTCTGTATTCTTTACGTATTTGTGGTTTTTCAATTCCACTTTTTTTAATAAATCACCTTTTGAATATGCCGTTTTACCAAAGTATTTTATTCGATTTGAGTGAATGGATTTAAAAAATTGAATGTAAGGTTCGAGTAATGAACCTTTTTGCTAATTATTCGTGTAATGTTGGAATTGAGCATCGTTCTGCTCCAAACAGGGATAGAGAGTAAGGCAGTGATAAGTGGTAGATTCAGAGGGTGATTTTCAAAAATTAAAAAAAGAACAGAAATGCCTCATAGGATTGTTTTCAGGTATAATTTGATTGATGTATCTCAGGACGGGTGTTCCCATTAAAATTTTTTAAGTTGGAATTCGTAGGGGGGGACAGTGAGTAGCAACACATTCATTTGTGGGTCGAAAGGTGGCACACAAAAAATAGAGATTTTCGTGTTTTTGGAATCTTTTGCACCGCAATAGTTTTTAAAACCTTTTTTTAAAATCACCCCCTATTTCAGGACCGATATGTACCGTTTTTTTTATATAGAATTTTAGCAAAAAAGCCGTTTCTAATCTTACTACGACCCTGTACTAAACTACATCGCCCACGAAACAATAAAAGGAAAAAAACTCATCACGTCTAACGCGTAAAATCGTATCACATAGATTGATTACTGACAATTTAGCAGCGGAGAATAAACGCTGTCAGTGGATGATCCTTCAGGGTTTGATGAGCGCTAACAGCCGCTTGATTGATGCTGAGCCCCGCCCTAGACGTTCGGATCGAATCCTCCCTGATGGCCGTACAACAAATATCGCTATTAATTACCTCTTTTGTTGTTCACAATTTAATGCATCTACTTAATATCGGGCACCTTGTGTGAACGCTCACTTTTATTAATTATCTTTCCTTCAATCTCTTTTTAATTGCCGAGGGAGGTTGGGGAATGTTAATTTCGTTCTGGAGTTTTGATTCGTTTAGAGATGGTTAATTTCGTGTGGTGGTTATATCTAATCTGTTAGCACTCTTAAGAAAAATTAATAATGTGTAAAATAATCTCCAGGCAATTTCTACCTTCGTTTTAACAGTATTGGTAACGCCACTTAGCTGTATGGAATATTTTGATAATAGCATAACTTGGGCGACAAAATATGCGTGCTTGCGCAATTACCACTTATAATTTATACAAAAATAGGTTAATGCATCGGATAATAAAAATATTGCATTATTACTACCCGATAAATTGACAATTAAAATTGCACGTGAATACAAACAATGTGAGGCTCATGAATAATTTATACGTGGCGGGGGCTGATAGTGATATTGAAGTTTATTGTTTCCATAAAAAACGTAAATTTCCAAGGATGCCTTTCGATGTAATGGGTTTAAATATGACACGCTTAACGGCTATCGTAATAGTGCCATTTTTTTCTCTTTTATTGATAAGCGATATCGTTTTAATGCGACAACGCGAACTGGTACCATGCGGGCGGAACGTATAATTAGTACCGATGATAATGTGTTTGGTAAAGTATCTGGTGTGTATTAGATGCGAAGATAAAGGGCCTGTCTCAGCGAACGATTTTTCATTGTTCACACAATAACAAAAATTGGACGGTTCCAAAATTGTCATCCAGGTATTTGAAGCTTAGAAAAGTGACTCTGGAATCACCGCAAAGCTCGGACAAAAGAGTGTGGGCTGCCCCAACGAGAATGCGCATCCTCAGAGGAGGTTTTCTAAAGAGACGCGTCAGTTCTTCGACACCGATCCGTCGTTCGAAATAGAAAAATAGAATCCCGAAATTTTTATTCCATTTATGAGCAAATTAACAACCCTCCGACCGAATTTGACGATTTAATAATTTCTTATTAAACTTAAACTAAAATTAACATCTATTAAGAGCGTAAAAGGATTCGTTATTTTACTGGGTTTCATTTTAAGGCCCCAAGAATGGCGGATAATTATCATAAGAGATCATTACCAGGTCTGTAAACATGAAACCGAAATTTGCCTCCAAATATCCCTAGTGGTCAATATAGGTACTACCTTATCGTGTTGTTAGGGTACTATATCTCTTATTTACATCTGAGAATGATTTTCAAATCATAACAATACAGGTTCAATACTGCAGTACAGTTTGCAGTAGCTTTGAGTATGTCGAATTTTGTGCCTACATTGGACAGCATTGATTTTCTGTTACCACTTGAAAAAAACGGCTGCAGATTCACATCGCATGCTTGTTGAAGTTTACAGTGAACAAGCATTTGGAAAATCACAGTGCTATGAGTGATTTAAAAAATTCAAAAGTGGCAATTTTGACGTCAATAACGAAGAGCGTGGAAAACCACCGAAAAAGTTTGAAGACGGCGAGTTGCGAGCTTTGTTAGATGAGGACGATACTCAAACGCAACAACAATTAGCGAACCAATTAAATGTGACACGAGAAGCCATTTCCATTCGTTTGAAAGCTACAGGAAAAATTCAGAAGATTGAAAAATGGGTTCCACACGAACTCAATGAAAGACAGCAGGAAAATCGAAAAACCACTTGCCAATTGTTGCTTACCAGGTATAACAGAAAGTCATTTCTTCATCGAATTGTGACTGGTGACGAAAAATGGATCTATTTCGAGAATCCCAAACGTAAAAAATCATGGGTAACTCCAGGCGAACCATCAGCATCGTCAGCAAGACCAAATCGATATGGACAGAAAACAATGCTCTGTGTTTGGTGGGATCAAAAAGGCGTAATTTACTATGAGCTGCTAAAACCTGGAGAAACAGTTAATACTGAACGTTACCGACAACATGTGATGGACTTGCATCGAGCTTTGCGTGAAAGACGACCAGAATATCAAGAACGGCAACACAAGGTGATATTGCTTCATGATAATGCACCATCGCACACTGCAAAACTGGTGAAGGAAACGATTGGGACGTTTCATTGGGAAGTACTATCGCATGCGGCTTATTCACCCGACTTGGCACCATCCGATTATCACTTATTTGCATCGATGGGACACGCTCTTGCAGATCAGCACTTCACCTCTTACGAAACAGTTCAAAAATGGCTCGATGAATGGTTTGCCTCAAAAGAACAGTTCTTCTGGCGTGGCATCCACAAATTGCCAGAGAAGTGGGAAAAATGTATACGTAACGATGGGAAATATTTCGAATAAAATATTTTTTATAATTATTGAGCAGCTAAGTTATACTTTTTATTAAGAGATTCCGGTTTCATATTTACAGACCTGGTAAATGTAGAGGGACATTTTCAACTAGGCATCAACTGTCGACTGAAGTGTTGTGTCGCAACTGCTCTAACGGTGAAAATGATTGTGCAAAGGAATAACACGAAAAAACTATGATTTGAAATGTGAAATATTGAAAAACAAGCAACAATTGGAAATCTGTCCACAAAGCAATTGTGCTGATATGACGACCTCAATGATTTATTCAATAAATAGAGAAGTTTAAAAGAAATTGAAAATTTGAAATAAAACTACAATTTCAATTTTAGAGAAACGATGAAGATTCCGAATGATAACATTATTATTGGTGTATTTATTGACAAAGGGACCATACGTCAGGATCAAGCTCCAAAGGCGAAAGAAGACCCTTGTAGTGTATTAATAACCTCACTGTAGTCTTCGACTGTAACTGCCATGTAGCTGGACAGAATAAAATAGTATTTTACACAGGTTTTATTTGATTGATATTTCCTGGGACACGTTGAAAATCTCTTATAGAGATTACATATTTCATTTGAGTAAAGCAGATTTGCTCTGATTCCCTGTTCTGAAATCTGGGCTCAGGAATATCACCATTATTCGTGAAACCACTCTCTGCAGTTGGTATGGGCACAAGCAATAATATTCCAACAAGAATACTACAATGAACAAGGAATGATATATGTTAACATAAATTCATGTAAATACCATAAGTACGGTACATAGCTACAAGCCTTTCTAATCTATCACTTTAGGTACGCCTCCTATGGTTTTTACATTTATCTGTAGCACGCCTTCTTATTTAACACTTTTTCTCAAATATGGTCTGTTTCCTACTTCCATATCATTTCTGTTTTCTTCCGTTTTAAGAAGTCGTACACTGAATTGTTTTCTATTTCGAATTTTGATCGTTTGGTGGAACTGAACCGATTAAACAGTTTTTCCTTTGAATTCTGGTCAATATTAATTTAGTCGAATCTACAATAGTATCATCCACCCTATTCTGTCATCGTTTTGAACGTCTGTTTTCAGTTGATCGATTGGGTGAAGGGATGGGAATGCGCTGGAAGTGTGTTACCTCACGTAGGCTTCAGAAAACAAATTCTGCCTCAAATTGCCTAATAGTACGAGTAATGCTTAAGCTATACTTAACTTCAGATTTAGCTCACTTAAGCCCGTCCACAAAGAATTTATTGTTGTCAAATTAGCTTAATTCGTGACAGCGCTATTTAATGAGAAGACTCAAGAGAGTTAATCCACTTGAAGCCAACAAGTCCATTGGGGTTTAACTCCTTTTACTCGTAGAATTGCAATTTTGAGTCTTCCTGACAGTGCCAAGTGCCGCGTGGAGGAAGAAGGGTCATAATTTCTTATTTTTAACCATCAAGCGCCATTTTTGACATTAGTAACAGAGCAAAGAATTAAGGGCGGGCTGGTTTACCAAACCAAAACCAATTACTACCTGTGCTAGGGCGATAATTTTCTTGGCGGTCATCAAGAAAATTATCGAATGCATCTCAGCTGAATAGACAATTTCCAAAAGAGACTTTTGTTCTCTTTACCGCTACGCTTTTCGAAATATTCGGTTTTTTGGCGCATTTTTCAAGTCGGTAAAAAACAGACAGAAACTGAGTAGATGTAAAAAGTAATTTTTTTCTTGCACGGTATTACTGGTTTTTTATTTCACATTTGGAATATAGTCTAAATTCGTGTCATCATGTCAAGTGTCTTATGCCGATGTGCATCTCGAAATAAGGCAATCAAATGGTCACTAACATTGGTATAGTATAAAACGTAGTATGTGCTACTGGTCTAAATATGTTAATAATGTGAGACTGACTTGATTGTTGTGTGAAAAAAAGTTAAATATGGATATAGAGCATGGTATTAACAAAATTTTGATTAGAATTACTTGCAGTATCCAAAGATTGAATAAACAACAGTTGTTGTCATTTAGCAACTAATGTAGTATAAAAATGATATACGGTTTTTAGACATTCGTATACTTCCAATTTACATAGAAGAGCGTAATTAAAATTGAAATATATGGTTCCCAGCCTAGTTGAAAATTATACGCTATTCACTTGATAAATTACCGTAGGGTTATCTGTCTAAGATTAACAAGTCAAATTGAATTCATTCGGGCATCGTTGAATTGGACCGTCAACTTCAACAATCGCCGAACGAGCGGTATAAATGATGTAATTGACAGTGACTGTTGACATTTCTGACATAAAATATGCATCAAAAGTGACAAATACGTGAACATTTTTTTTTTGTTATAGTGTAAAACTTACGATAATTATCCGGGAATTTACCAGTAAAAATTCCGATAAGTAAAATATTTTTTCTTGCTCCCCCGGACATTTTCCGTTGCCATCCTGTGCATGTTATGCGTACAATAGTCAAGTTCTCCGGATATAAAAGTGGTGAAAAGAATGTCTTAATTCCCTCCAAAATAAATCCGAAAAAATGCATTATCATTTAAAATATGTGCCACTACAAATAATAAAGCTACCCTAAAGGTTATTTACTCATACGTGAAAACGCGCAGGGCAAATGATTCGGGTCTGATGCGCACCCGACCGCAGCCTCATATGAGGCGTCGAAGCATCATAATCTGCCTAATTATCGAAGCTCAAAAGCATTGTAATACCGCATTAAATTGTTATTGTACTCGAATAATAGCTGGGAGCTTCCTATTGAGAGATATAAAGGGCCCAGCACAATGGAAGTGAATACGCTCGCACTTCTCGTTTTAGGTCACACATTCATATACAACGGCCCCTCTTTTGTAAAAAAGTCAAGTGATTTGATCCCCTTGTCTGAAATGTTTATATTTTGTTAAAAGATATTTATCTTTGATTCTCTCTTACTGGCTTTGTAATGGTACGGGAAGATATTTATTTCTGGGCGGGCGCGGTTATCTACGGTGTCATCGCTGCATATATTTCAATAAAATTAGTGTTAATTTAAAGACTTAATTTCGTGTTTTGGCTGCGGGAAAACTAATTTGACGATTAATTGATTTTTGTTCCATTAGCCTCTTAAGACAGCTATCTGATAAAAAGGGGCTTTCATTTGATTTTATTCTTTGATAGTCAAGATTTATGCTTCAGCTCTGAAATCGACTCTACATTAGGTTTACGGCTTCTCTAAGGTCATTTGACACGAAGAGTTGACCTTTCACTCGTCTTATTTATATCTTCCAATGCTCAATTTAGTTATTGTTAAATAGGAGCGTTTAAGTCACATAGATGATAATACACACGATTCGTTTAGTATCGTTTAATGTTCTCAGAATAATGAATCTTTAAACAAGAACTTTCCATTTGAAGATTCCATACTACATAAAATTGGCTACTAAATGGCAATACTTAAGACAAAATGCATCATGTTCACATGCTGCTCATTATCATTCACTCTATGTATTTGTTTTTCCGACGGGAATTTTAGGTCTAGGCGTGACGTAGATTAATACGGGATGGTCAAAGCTTTGATTGTAAATTAGTTTAAATTAAATACTGAAAAATCTTGCAGGATACAAGATTTTAACTCCTAATACTTTCCTCTATTTTTGGTATTTTTTACTCGTATTGATCCCTTACTACCCTTTCCCATATTCAACTGAATTGTAAGTCAGGTTATGGCCAACATAATGTCCCATGCCACATCCTCCTAAATCTTATGAAGCTCTACAGGAATTGAAATTCATTGTTCTGGTATTTAGTTTGTGAGTTAGAGCTTTTGTGCGATTTGGCGCCACTCGCCTTTGATTCAGGCACACCTTCATCATACTCCAGAGTTTACCAGTGAATATCAAGTTCTCCATTGTGAAGAGATTATGATGGACATGCGTTGGTTAGTTGCTCTTCAGAATATTCTCCCGGATTATGGCTCTTCTGGATTGGAAAGCTTGAGATCTCTCAGCATAGCCTCCTTCAGCAAGACATAACTTGATTCGTCTTGAAAATAAAAGACGGCGATGTGAAAAATAACACTTGGTCCCTTATCTACCCCTTTGAATTAGTATTCCAACAAGATGTTTCTTGTGTATCAGACGTTTTGCTGAATCATTGTGGAAATATTTCCCATTTGTTTCGTATTGTACAGTTCTTTCTTCTACTGATCTTCCCAAAATTTTCTCCGTTACCGCCTTGGGGGCTCATTTCTGAAAGTCATCTGCAACTAGTAAGCGCCTCTGCAGCTTTTGCTTCTGAACATCTTGCCAACATTGTTACTTATTGGGAATTCGCTGATAGATTTTGATTTTTCTTAGTATCCGCCCTACAAACCTAACGAGAAAAGGTGTTTTATGACAATTTGTCAGGGCAACATGTTGCTTTTTTTAAGGTTGGTTTTTATGAGAGAATTATACCACACCTAGTTATACAAAGTAAGCCTATAGTTTCTCATACGAAGAACGTCATCAAAGCTATCTAAGCTACTTTCATAAAGGTTTTTTACGTGTGATTAATAAATATTTAAACAATCATTATAACATTGAACTGCTTGCGACGAACTGTCATTATAAAACTGTTTTATAAAGGCATCTGTTGATGTTATGCAACAGTTGCTGGAAGGTTTAAATTATTGTTTCTTCAAGGTTTCCACTAGATTGCATAAATATGAGACCATGGTTTTTAGGTATGTTTTTAGAGAAAAAAAAAGAAAGAGTAAAAGGAAAGTAGTAAGAGTAAAAAAGAAAAGTGGTAAAAGTAAAAAAGAAAAAAAAGAGCAAAAATTCCTATTGCATTTTGTCTTAGCAATGTTTTTTCCAGTTTTGCGAAATGTGCATTGCCACGAACATTTCGAACACAATGTCAGTTTGTCAGAGAAATATATAATTGTATTCCGTTATACTATAAAATTTAGTCTTTTTTATTAATATTATTGTTTTGTATTAGTATTATTATAGATTTTCCTCTCTTCTAATGCTTTGATGTTCTGCGCTCGTAGCTCTGCTCCAATTCGGTCAGTTTGAAAAGGGGACATTTATGTTGCCTGTATGTCCTATTAGTTCGAGAAGAAGAATGGCCTCTGTTCTCACCTCAGTTCACCCTGTAAACATATAACACACCTCTGAAAAACAATTAATTCGCCCTTTTTACAAGGATGGCTCGACCCACTCCATTCATCTATCATACGTATCGTTGACATATTCCAAATTAAAATCGCTAAAGCTTGTATAGTTCGATACGACGATCGATAACTTCGAAGATCTGCGGGGCTGACTATGGTTTAATTTAACTCCTCTTCGTCTTAAGAAATGGCCCCTCGAGCGCTCTCGTTTATCGCTCTTCTGCCCCCTCCAAAACGAATTTAGCAACTTGAAGAAAATCCTTGATGCAATTTTACATTTATAACTAAGCGGTTTGCCCACATTTTATTATTTGTCAAAACCCGCAGAATTTATGGCACAATTAACGATAAACCAGAAGCGTTCTAGAAGCGAAGTGATCTTTATAATGACAAATGATTTAATAAGCGTTGCAGATTGGACAGGTTCCTAATGAATTCAAACATTTACTTACCGAGGAGTAAAGACTTGTAGGAATGGTTCGTGTGAAAATGTCTGATTTGTGTGTGATTTGGAGATTTGTATGCAAATATCCACTGCTTCTTCCTCTAAAGTTTTACGTCTTAAAACGATGGTATCAATTATTGTTAACTACCCATTTGAATCGAATGATAGCACATTCTCTGTAAATTGCCATTAATATGGCACTCCGATAATTATACAATTATTACTCTACCTACGCTATTTCCCATTTATCTGCTAATGATTTTAAATTATAACCCTATAGACGTAAACGAATTAACTTTATATTAATGTCTGCACCATTGTGGAAGGCGTGCCTTGGGACTGTTTCCAACTCCAAGAAAACTAATCAATTTCGGTATTTTTGTAAGAGAGACCGGGCATTGATTCTGTATGCTGTTTCTGCATTGAAGAAATTTAATTGCAATGGCTTGTATTATAAGCTGTAGCAATCTCGATCTATTGTTAAGTAATCTAAGCGTAATGAAGTAAGAGGTGTAATTAATCAAACTGGCCTCGTTGCGCAATAATAGATCAATATGGGCAACCAAACTGGGGGTCAGAAAGTGCATGGGTGCCGCGAACAATAATAATTGGTTAGTTCTTCTCAAAAACACGTAGAGAGATTCAACGAGAGCGATTATGGATTTTTAAATGTATTCAACATCCTGATGGTTTTTCAAATTTAATATTTCACAAGTCAACAAGTTTCTCATTGTTATGCAGCGCGCTAGTGTAAATTATAGCAGTAATTTACACTAGTGCAGTTATCGCGATAATTTTCCTTGTCACTTTAACAATGCTATAAACCTGCTGAGCCGTTTCAATATTACAGCCATACTTTTTCGACATGTGATTGATGAAGTTCTCTTCCTTAAATCAAATTTGTGTGAACGGAAATTTTTGGAAAATTCACATTCACGTGACAAAGAGCCACCCGTGCCCTACGTCTACTCGGGTTCGTTTTCAACTTTGCATTCGTGCAAACGACCAAAGAATGGTCAATAATTTTCATTACTCTTATTGTATTATCCTTGACGAATCATCAAGATTTTTGAAGATGTAATATGGGTTACATGGGACAAAAGGAAAATCTGCTGTTTAAACCTATTTCATTTTATTTCCAGCTCGAGGAAGTGCACAGTAAACTCCTCTATTGTCCATGTAATGGTCCTGCTAAATACAGGAAGGCGACAAATTTTAGGTCTCATTAATCTTTTGCAAAAGTGATACTTTTGGGTTAGGTGATCAAACAGGTCAAAGGTGTATCGAAATGTCTGGTCTCGTGTGCTGTCAAAAGATTTGCAAACGTGACTTGTAGATCGTAACTTAATCCGTTATTTACAGATGAAATTCGTTAAAGTCTAAGTCGCATTTAATGCCGAACTTAGCTACGACACGCGTGCGATGCAGCAAACAAAAATTATTTCAAAGTATTCTCGATTAGCAATTTTTGACACACGCGTTATTAAAGCCAGTGGCATATACTGGGTGTCCATTTTACGAGCTCAACCATGGGAATCTCGGTTATTTGAAGAGATTGGTAAAATTAGGGCAAGTTTGCCCATTGTCGAGCTTTGTAAGATGCCGCTTGAAGAATTATAAAATTTCGATTACTTCCGGAAATATCCGGGAAAATACGAAATATCGAAAAAAGGTTTTTATTTTTTTCTCGACTCATTGGAAGAGATAATTGAAAATGGCTGGCACATTTTCCTAGTCACTTTTTCTCCTCGACAACATGACAGTGTTAAATTGGGAATCCGACGTTTCGATTTTTCGGAACCATCATCAACTTTATTTTTTCTTATGGGCGCCATCTTGGATTTTCTCATTTTTGGATTCAGCTTTTTTTTCCGATTACGATGGTGTATCGCATGTTAAAATTCGGACTTGTTAGATTTTTATTTATGGGGACCTATGAAAGACGTCGTTTATAAATCTGTACCTACTGATATTAATGAGTTGCAAAGAAATATCATAACCACTTCGAGTACCAAAATAAGAAGACGAGATGTTATTTAACAAGTTATAAGTTGATTAAGATCAATTCACAACCTAAAAAGATGTATGCGGCTGTTCTTGAAAGTGAATGGCGAAATCTTTGAGCATCTCTCATCAGAAGAAAAGTATGTGTATTATTTCCCAAACACTCTTTGCAAAAACAGTATTTTTGATATTTCTATTAAACGGCAAGATCGAATCTTAACATGTGACACATCATAGTAATCGAAAGAAAAGAGCTGAATCCAGAAATGTGAAAATCTGAGATGGCGCAGATCAGAAAAAATAAAGTTGATGATGCTTTCGGAAAATCGAAACGTCGGATTCCCAATTTAACACTGTCATGTTGTCTACGAGAAAAAATGACTACAAAAATGTGCCAGCCATTTTCAATTATCTCTTCCAATGAGTCGAGAAAAAAATAAAAACCTTTTTTCGATATTTCGTATTTTCCCGGATATTTCCGGAAGTAATCGAAATTTTATAATTCTTCAAGCGTCATCTTACAAAGCTCGAAAATGCGCAAATTTGCCCTAATTTTACCAACCTCGTATCTCTTCAAATAACCGAGATCCCCATAGTTGAGCTCATAAAATGGACACCCAGTATATGCCACTGGCTTTAATAACGCGTGTGTCAAAAATTGCTAATCGAGAATACTTTGAAATAATTTTTGTTTGCTGCATCGCACGCGTGTCGTAGCTAAGTTCGGCATTAAATGCGACTTAGACTTTAACGAATTTCATCTGTAAATAACGGATTAAGTTACGATCTACAAGTCACGTTTGCAAATCTTTTGACAGCACACGAGATCAGACATTTCGATACACCTTTGACCTGTTTAATCACCCAACCCAAAAGTATCACTTTTGCAAAAGATTAATGAGACCTAAAATTTGTCGCCTTCCTGTATTTAGCAGGACCATTACATGGACAATAGAGGAGTTTACTGTGCACTTCCTCGAGTTGGAATTGGAATGGAAAAAAAAATTTATTCCATAAACATGGACTGAAGAATTTTTTTTTTATGAAAGTGAATTTTTCCACGTTCCGCGAATTATTTGCAACTTAATATATTTGTTCCTCCATACTGAAAAAGCTATTTTTCCATTGTCAGCGAAATAAAGTTCGGTCTAAATTTTCCACCAACTCACAACACGCCTACGATTGACCTCAATATAAGGGACGCCACGTTGTCAAACGACGTCGTTTATCACGCGATCGTCTAATTAATTTAAAATTTAATTTATTTAAAAAAGGGATTTCAGCAAATGGAATATCCAAATTTGCTTCCGTTTTTGAAATTACGTGATCTAAGCATGGTGGGTGTTTCAATTTTGGATAATTTCGTTGCTTTGCAGTGCAACACTAGTTGGGTCTAAAATTTTATAATTTGCAAGTAAAAAGTTTTGGTTACTCTACTGAGGACAATTATTTGTTGATTAACAATGTCAGTCGATGTCACTTTAGAGACTTTATGTAGTGATTGTACTCGAAATGATTCAAGATGTTGGAGTGTTTCGAGGTAATTTATTCAATTCAGGTGGCTATAGTCTGTTCTAATCAGGTTAATTCAGGTTGTCTCGGTTAGACTAAAAACTCTAACAGCCTAGCTGGAGAGCGTTTAGCAAAATACAGTCTGGATTTTTATTAAATTCGTCCTCATTATTTTCTTGTCTTCGTCTTTCTTGGAACATTAATTGGCCACCACAGCTAATATGACTAAAGTCGCAGATTTTTTGTCCTTATTTAACGACAATATTTTGTGTTTATTCGTTTTTTCTTCTTCGAAGTATACCCATATTAGTTGCGTGTTACATGGTAATATACCATATTATTACTTTTGTAATTCGGTCACGCATTTCGAAGGGCACAAATATTTTATTCATTGTTCTTCAAATCTCGTTGAGGAGAATGTGGGGCAATAACTTTTTTGGAAAATAAGGTTGCGGTTTTACATTTCTTATGAGGTTAAAATTAAAAAAAAAAAACATACAAAAAAGGAGCATACTTGATGATTTCGTGTTGGCAATGGCGGTTTGCGTCTTCCATAATTCAGTGGGTGATACGTGAATTTTCGACGCATCTGTAAAATTTATGTGACAATCAAATCTATATGCGGTCCAGGTTTTGTCGTCGCAAAAGTGTTTGCGGAAACGCAAAATTGGCGATGAGCAAAACGATACCAAGAACGCAGAGGTTCAGGTTGGTTCCGGTTGGTTTTGGCTCAAGTCTGTCGCGCCTTCCGGGACACCAGCAGTTGTGAGCGATCACAAGAGACCGACAGCACCCTTTACTGTCTGTGTCCCGTATTTGCACTGCATTATCTACAAAAGTCATGCATTCTCCCTTTTTACCTATTTTCCTACGTTAATCGAAGATTTTTCAACTGCTTCACTGATGCTAATTCACCGATCCATCTCGCGAGTCGCAGATTCTTCAGGGGTGCCAGCTCCGGTTAACTCTCATTAAATTCATGTTTCGGCTATACAGAGGCGTCCATTTTATTTATAATATTTTGCCGTCCCTGTAGGATATTTGCCTCAAAAGTGCACCTCTAGAATAGTCAGCTGAGGTCGCAAGGTTTAATTTATCGATCCTACTTTTCTGACTGCAATACGGGCTTAAATGTATCAGTTTTTGTGATTAATGGAATACGAGCTCCTGTTATTCAGCTTCGGCCTACGATAATGAAGCCACCACCTTTAAATAAAATTAATAACAATATGCACCGTCTTAAAAATTACCATACATTTCGTCCGTTCGCTTTATACTGTGAATTACCACTGAATGGCCACCTCATTACATAGTCAATCAAAGTGCCAACAGCGTCAGTCAGAACAAAAGCTCTCCTAAACAGACCACTCTATATACGAAATATAAAAGATGATGAGTATTTCGATTAAGGTTGTTTTATTTTAATCGATTTATCATACGCAGATATAAAGGTAGGTGTTTAATATTAATGAGAAAAATTATTAGTCTTGAATTCACATGTATCGAGATCAGGAGAGGTGTTGAAGACGATTAAGGATCGGCCAGGCTATTATACCTCCCGATGCCTGGCCTATCTCGATTTAGCTACAGGGTAAATTCATTAAGTATAAATTTATTTGGCTTTAAACCATGCCAATATCCAAATCAGTTACAGACACAGTAATCGAGATATAAGTCGAGGATTTATGGCACGAGTTTAAGGTTTAATAACACTTTTTTTAAAAATTCGATATAAACAATGTTCACTTCTTCAATGGAGTTACGTACCTTGATTTTGCTACGTTCTGCATCTTTTCCATTATCCACAAGGAACTACTCCGTAATTCGTTATTGCCATAATCGAGGTGCATCAGCCCTCCTGGACTAAAAAAAGACAGTTTAAGGCCGGTCGGCCGAGTAAATTGTAAAGATAGATGATTCCGGCGGACAGATTAGTTAACCAGGGTTATTAATGACCGTGTTTAACCTCCGCAACCCCACCTCCCTACAATGGTTGGTGTTTTAACACCACATTACAAGCGATTACCAGAGGCTGACGTGCAACTTATATACCAGACCCGATACACATTATATCTTACGTTTGATTATTATTTTCTAATTACAGCTGGTGCTGAAAACGGCTTCTATAACAAATTATTTGACATATCAGTAATGGTTTAATTCTTCTTTTGCAGCTGTATGAGCTCAGCGACGATCCCAAGAGGAAAGAATTTCTGGACGAACTTTTTTTGTTTAAGCAAAAGAGAGGTAAGTACAATATTTTTATGGTTTATACGGTTATTACGTTTTACTGTAGCATATTTACTGTTAAGGGGGTTAACCTTCTGGATTAAAAGTTCATCGTAATGAACATAACTACTCGAAAAGATCGGTGTTTTGTAGTTACTTGGAACAATGATCTGTTCGCCTCTTCGTCCTTCTACATTTTCACTTTGGGTGCGTCCAGACTTTTCCACCAAAGGCTTCGGTAAAGGGCAAAATCGAAGATCGAGTAATACTTGTCACATTCAAGTGTGTCGAAAATATATAATTCATTTTTGACTTTTATCGACCTTTTCGACTATTTCTACACCTACAATACGTGATATAATTTTAGCAACTGCCATTAGGGACACCCTGTACACCTATATGAATATGTAGGTCTCAAAATCAGTAAAAGTATCATCATTGCTACCAGCGACTCGAATAATTTGTAAAAAGTGTGATTTTGATTTACAATTTTTAGTTTTTGAAAGTCCCCGAATCTTACACTCACTCAGGGATAGAATGGTGACGAATTAATCCTTCTATATGTAGGTCCATCTTCACGTCTTAGAGGCGTGTCAACATCAGTGTCGTATCATTGTTTGCTGCAACTGAAAAAATCCTGGAAATTATGAAAATTTTTAACATTTTCAGTTCTTTTAACAAATAACAGTCCACAGTTGTTTCTCGATCCTCTTGATCTTGAAGATTGCCAAAATTAAGAGAATGTTTAACATTCGTCATCCTTTTAATAAATATTACATATGTGGTAGCTTAATTCGGGCAGAAGAGGGTTATAAATTAGCGGTGTAAAGGAACATTCGTTTGTTAACATATACAGGGTGTTTCATAACTATGTGTAAAAAATTTAAAGGCCTAATCCTCGACTGATTTTGAGTCAAAAATGTCTAATAAACATATGTCCGCAAATGCCTTGTTTCCAAGATACAGGGTGTTGAAATGTCACAAGAAAAAGATATTTTATTTCCAAAATGACTCAATTTGGGTATTTGAATTTTAGAAAAGACAATTCCGGGGGTTCCGAGGTTTTCTTCAATACGTCTTAAGCTTTCTTCCTCCACTTCTGGTGTTCGACGTGTTATTGGCTTTCCTCCTCCTGGAGTTTTCATAAGAGATCCTGTATCACAAAGACGTTGAAAGAGGTTTTAAAAGGTTTGGTGGTTGGGAGCTTGGTGGTTTGGAAACCTTTCCATGTAAATGCGCCTCGCTGCCAAACACTTACCATCAGCAAGGCCGTAAACAAAAACCATATTGGCCATTTATTGATTAGTGTAATTAGGCATTTGAAAAATTTTCAAAACTGAGGTATAATCTGATTTTTGGGACAGAACTAAATTCTTTCACTTTAGAAAGTAAAACACCAAAATAACACTGACTATCTTGTTTATAGTAGTGGAAGTAGCAAAAAAACAAACAATAAACAAGTTAGTAAATACCACCAAACCTTTAGAAACCTTTAAAACCTTTTTCAACGTCTTTCAGTCAACACCCTGTATCTTAGAAACAAGGCATTTGCGGACATATGTTTATTAGACATTTTTGACTCAAAATCAGTCGAGGATTACGCCTTTCAATTTTTTACAGTAGTTAGGAAACACCCTGTATATATATAGTATGACAACCTATATAATAAAATATATATAATAATATAATATAATAAAAATAAAAAGGTTTTGTAGGGTTTTTACCTTTTTCAAAATTTCTTTATTATGGTTGTCAACCAAAATGTCTAGAAGAGAAACTTCAAGTTTTACACCTTGATCAGCATTAATTTTTTGCAAGCAGCAAATTAATGCTTGAAATTTCGACTTTCATCCCGGATGTTAATTCTTGTTTGATTAATTTGACTATTTGAGTGTTCTGTCGCTAATCAAATTTAAACTGTATGTATGCCCGGTTGAAGCGTTGTTGTGGAAGAGAAACGTCGTTTTAAGGACTGAACTATCTTCTACAAAAAGAAAATGTATAGAAGATTCATTAGAAATGAGAATTTCTACAGTTTCATTGTGCGCACTTGATGGTCACTTCCGAAAGAAAATAGTTTTCGTTGTAACTGAACGCATTCTTCATTTCGTTGGTATCTGCTATGGAGGTTGTTTTAATTTAGTTCCTGTTAATAATATCTTATCTGTAACTAGATTCTTGTAACCATATTCAACCAGAAAGGAGCAGAAAATTAGATCCACTTTAGGTCTCGAAGAAGTAAAAATCTTTCAAACGTTTCTGGAAATTGGCAAATATCTCTTAGAAGCACCAAACAATAACCTCTCTAAAACCTATAGAAAGCTCAGAAAATTTCAAAAAAATCAATTCTCAGAAAATAAGGAGAAATTCCCAAGCTCGTAGAACATCAAATGAAGTCTTTGAAATGCTTTGTTCTGAATCCAAACAGACCAACTGGAAAAAAGTTTTTCACCATATTTTTAGCAGTAAATGCAGGCTTACTACATTTACAATAGCTATCCTGAGAACTTAATTTATCGTAAAATTAAGTATTTTCTTACTAGTTCTTTATTAATACTTCACAATATTAATAATAATTTTGTTTTTTCTTCGATTTTCTTTCCTCGTATATCTTTCATTACAACTAAAATAAGAGTGAACAACAGCGACCAACGCCGACCACAGATTGATATATAAGATGTCCTAGGAATACGGTCCTTTATTCTTACTTCGGACACTATGATTAGGAAAAAGTTGAAATTTATACTTAAGTGGAGATACTATTGATTAAAAATATTTTCATGAAAATACCACTTCCGGTTGTCCCCGCAATTAATAACAACTCGCCAATTTTAAATTTAACACCCTGTATATAATCAAATTTCGATTTTGCGGAACATTGCACGAACATTTTTCATGTAAAATGTTCTACGGACGTTTCGAATTTTTCTACGATAGATACGGGCAGAGGCCAATATTGTTGCGACACCTTGTACATAATTTCGATAGGCACTTATAGTTTCCAAATTGACATGTCTTATGATAACAATGGTTGCCATAAATGTCGCCGATTTGATAATTATTTGAGAGTCTTAGTATTTGGTGATGTTGGTAGAATGGCTGACATCATATCTTTAACATCTTGTACCCCGAGAATTATTACTAGTATCTCCACATGCATTCAACTTTTAGTGATGTATTTATTTTCAAAGCAAAGTTTATTTCATCGCTTTCTTCATAGAAGAAAATAGACTTCCTTATGGGATATCCTTATGGGGTTTATGGCTTTTATATTTCTATTAGTTCTATTTTGATTAATTGCGGAACTCGGTACTTACTATTTAGTTCGACGAAGTCGTTTTAATAGAACTTTCACAATGAGTCAATATATTTTATGTCAATTTGATAAATGGGTCGTAAACCCGAAAAACGGCAATTTGCGACCCCCTACCATGTTAGCAAACTAAGGGGAATTTCTATTTTAAATATAAATCTAAACACAATGTTCTTTAGTCGGATTTGCAAATCCTCCCCTAATGACAATGGTACCGTTACTTATTGTTTGAATTTCGAAGAAGATGCCACCCCTACAGCTGGATCTTAAGGAGTTATTGCATTCACTTTAATACGGAAATTTCCTCGAGTACCTGCTTATGTTTTCAAGAACTTACACCTTACACACTACTAATTAAGAATAACAAGTTTATTGCTACCTAAGAATAGAACATAAATTAGCATTTCCTGTCAGGTCGCATCTTGACAAATCTAAATGAGATGCAAATTGCTTAGCTAGCTTAGCGTGCTAAATTTACGCTCACTATAATGCATTATTGGATTAAAACCATTCCAAAAACTCCCCTTCATACTGTGTGACCTAAAAATGTGTTTACAAGATGTTTTTTCAAGTACCTGCTCCATACAAGTTGATTTCGGGACAATGAACATAGATCCATTGTTGGTATATAGCTTGACCGTGTCCGGCGGCTTGATAAATGATTTTATTGCCTTCTTCCGAAAATGTGGCCTTTTGAACAAAAAAAACATTTGGATTCCAGATTGAGCCGATTTATTGTCCCTTGTGCAGTGTGTTCGAAAGAGAAAGTAGTTAAGACTGAGTGTTCATTTTCTCCCCAATTTAAGCCGTGTTTATTTTGCCTGGACGAATGTCAGCGCTTGTTTCTTTTGATGGCGGTGTTATTGTATCTCTCCTCCGACAAACGGAATCCAAAATACGCACAAAATTGTTTACCAGAAAAACCTAAGAGTCATTCTACACGACGTGTTTTAAATTTAAACGCCCCATATCCAACTCGATGTCAGAATGTCTGATGTCAGGTAAAGAGCCACGCCACTGAGTGGCAGATTTAAATAAAAAACAGAACTTCCAAGTTCCACGAAACAATTGTCCATGTGTGTATTTTAATAAATTTAATAACTGCACGATTCCCCTAAGTCACGATATAATTAGGACAATTTTGCGCATTTCAATGCGAAAGTAATTGTTGCGTTTCGAAGTTAAAATGGTAATAACTTCGCATTAGGGTTCGCGAAAGGGATATCAATGGTGCCTTTGTGTGTGTACCTTAATACCTAAGGAGTGATATTAAATTGGTGGGAATGAAAAGTTCGAACAGGTCGCGTGTATGCCTGATGGAACAAAAAAGCGTCATTAAGTGCTTAAAGTATAAATTAATGAATATGCAAGGAACCCATGCGAGTAAACTACCGTGGGCCTGCATAGGGCATATCGGAAGTGGAACCAAAAAGTTACATTAAAAAAAAAAAAATGATGGTGAGCACTGTTCAAGTGAACGTTTGGGGCACTTGAGCGCTCAATGAACGGCAATTTAAATTGAAGCATTGGACCTCCGTTAGTTTGAGTAAGATATTCTTAATGACGTCATCGTCGTCATCGCCTTTGATTGGACGTTGTTCGCCAATCAGCGTACCTTAGAATTCGATAACGTTGCGAATAATGCCTTATTTTTCTAAAATTTTCATTTGCACTGGAACACCAATTTGGCCGTTTTTCATTGTTCAACGTATAGAAAATGATAGAGCATGATACGGCCTCTTTGTGACGGTAGCGAGGACCAGCAGAGCGCGATTGGCAACTTTCATGCTCAGTTTTGTATCTTCACCGGTTCATATGGTTGCAAAAACTACTCGGGAATAGGAACGATTTTGACAGAGGATACTGTAGGTTGGCCTATTTCGGGTAATCGATAGTTCTTTAACTAAAATTCGCCATCTATTCCTTTGACAAGAGGTTTCGAACCTTCATTCTTTCAAATTTACATTTGATTTGAGTGATTTGATAATTTGACATGCACGTGTTATTTTCTTAACGTTTCCATTGCCCAACACAACATTTTACAATCGAAAAACATTGATTTTTTTGTTATCTCAAATCAGACTTTTGTCTTTCTAAAAGCAAGTAAGTAATAACATGTGTTCCCGGCGTCTATAATCAGGGACCCGTTTTTTCTCAGCTACTCTCTATTGTTAACTTTCGCAAACATCAATTTTAAAAAAATATCAGATAATTCATGAAATCACGCAAAGTTGGCAAGACATTTCGGAAAAACACTGGAAACATGGGGATATGCGTGAAAGCAACTAATATTGCTTAGTTCTTTCCATAGTTAACTAAAAGTTCTATTTATGGGTGCGGTGGTAGTCAAATTTTCCACGGTGCTGCTTAAAAGTTAAGGGAAGAGTAAACTACTCTATCCTAATAGTATTTGCTGTGGAAACAGGAACAGACGTAGTAAAAGTAAAAGGGGGCCACCCACTCTTATCACCTCAATTTTTTTTGGACAAATAACTTAAAATTAGTTGTCCTCAATTAAAAATTTATATTGCCAAATTCAGCAACTTGCCACATGTATTATTTCAATCGCCATTTTCCAGTTGCGTCTTACCAGGTCTGTAAATATGAAACCGGAATCTCTTAATAAAAAGTATAACTTAGCTGCTCAATAATTATAAAAAATATTTTATTCGAAATATTTCCCATCGTTACGTATACATTTTTCCCACTGCTCTGGCAATTTGTGGATGCCACGCCAGAAGAACTGTTCTTTTGAGGCAAACCATTCATCGAGTCATTTTTGAACTGTTTCGTAAGAGGTGAAGTGCTGATCTGCAAGAGCGTGTCCCATCGATGCAAATAAGTGATAATCGGATGGTGCCAAGTCGGGTGAATAAGCCGCATGCGATAGTACTTCCCAATGAAACGTCCCAATCGTTTCCTTCACCAGTTTTGCAGTGTGCGATGGTGCATTATCATGAAGCAATATCACCTTGTGTTGCCGTTCTTGATATTCTGGTCGTCTTTCACGCAAAGCTCGATGCAAGTCCATCACATGTTGTCGGTAACGTTCAGTATTAACTGTTTCTCCAGGTTTTAGCAGCTCATAGTAAATTACGCCTTTTTGATCCCACCAAACACAGAGCATTGTTTTCTGTCCATATCGATTTGGTCTTGCTGACGATGCTGATGGTTCGCCTGGAGTTACCCATGATTTTTTACGTTTGGGATTCTCGAAATAGATCCATTTTTCGTCACCAGTCACAATTCGATGAAGAAATGACTTTCTGTTATACCTGGTAAGCAACAATTGGCAAGTGGTTTTTCGATTTTCCTGCTGTCTTTCATTGAGTTCGTGTGGAACCCATTTTCCAATCTTCTGAATTTTTCCTGTAGCTTTCAAACGAATGGAAATGGCTTCTCGTGTCACATTTAATTGGTTCGCTAATTGTTGTTGCGTTTGACTATCGTCCTCATCTAACAAAGCTCGCAACTCGCCGTCTTCCAACTTTTTCGGTGGTTTTCCACGCTCTTCGTTATCGACGTCAAAATTGCCACTTTTGAATTTTTTAAATCACTCATAGCACTGTGATTTTCCAAATGCTTGTTCACCGTAAGCTTCAACAAGCATGCGATGTGAATCTGCAGCCGTTTTTTTCAATTGGTAACAGAAAATCAATGCTGTCGGCAAATCGTAATTTGTAGGCACAAAATTCGACATACTCAGAGCTATTGCAAACTGTACTGCAGTATTGAACCTGTATTGTTATGATTTGAAAATCATTCTCAGATGTAAATAAGAGATATAGTACCCTAACAACATGATAAGGTAGTACCTATATTGACCACTAGGGATATTTGGAGGCAAATTCCGGTTTCATATTTACAGACCTGGTACCATAAATTGGCTTACCTGAGAGAAGCTTCTCTGGTTCGTTTAAATGCCGTACTGCTGTAGGTGAGCATTGTTATTATGGATTCAAAGATTTTAGTTGATTTAAGTTTAAAAACAATAAAAATATCAAATTTGGTTTATTCCCCTTTTGCTTACGAAGCCAAAATGATACATTATAAAAGCGTTTGTCCGAAACATTCTTAAAGTCCTTCTATTCACCATCGCTAATCTCAAAGTTAAAGTTCCAGCAAAATATACCGGGTTTGGAATATTGTCATAAAATAGAATCAACAGAAAAAAAACTCAATGTATTAACAGAAACGATGGTTTGTTTTCTTGTACAACTCAACTCCCATCTAGATCCATGAATCAGATTACTTCCAACGTGCAACATGGGGCTTTGAATTTTCTACCGGCATTTTCTGGTTACTCACCAACAAGCTGCAATACATTGTCAGCCTGTTTACCAATTCATGTAATATCAATAATGTTGGTTCTTTTCATCATCCGGATTTTTAACCTTCATTAT
This sequence comes from Euwallacea fornicatus, assembly GCF_040115645.1. Lineage (NCBI taxonomy): Eukaryota > Metazoa > Arthropoda > Insecta > Coleoptera > Curculionidae > Euwallacea > Euwallacea fornicatus. Next base: position 3,401,033 of record NC_089564.1, read on the forward strand.
CGGAAATTATTACATCCGAGAGAAGAGTGAATGGAGACGAACATAAAACGATAATATATCTAGAAGAAGTAAGCGAGCATGTGCACGTACGGTGTGTTCCAGAATTCACTTCTAAATCTCGAAAACCAGAAGAGAACCGTAACTGAGCACTTTTGTGTCTCTGCTATATCTTCTACTCAATCTAGTTGATGACAGCTAACATGTTGACGATCGTATATTTCAATTTATCCCTAAACTGAGCGATCAACGAGCAACGAGGACATTTTAAGTTTTAGGATCGAAATAGGGCTCGAAGTGTATCTGAAACATCTTATGGCCTTCATGAATGACTTATAACGAGAATGTACACTTAAATGTTAGGAACATCCACGGACTTACCCTATTCCCAAGACCTTTCAGAAAACGTATATTAAAATACGAGTAATATTTTACTCCCCGAGTGCACGTAATCCAATATTCAAGTTCTCCTTTCACCTGATATATTTCAGATTAACAAGACACCGAGCGAGCACATCTGCCAAAACAAATCCACCAGGGGTTCGCGCTTCTCTGGCCGATACAAGTCGTAAAATTGGTCGTCGTTGAGAGCGGTTTCAGCCGGGGCACATTCGAACATTATTCCAAATGCAATTATGAAAATGTGACTTAATGTTCCCCAGATTTATGTCCTAACTTAAATATATTAATTTACGATCTTATCCTTGCTTGAGGCACCAAAATCGAATTCAGGTTCTGGAGGTTTCGCCCAGTACCACATGGCGCAAGGTACTCTACTTATTTGTAGCAGAAAACAATGAACGGTTTAAAATAAAATAAATAAGATTTAAAATTTCAAATAATTTACCGGGAATTCGTTCTAATTCGGATCATTATAGTGCTGTAACGTATCATTTAAATTATACGGTGCAATTTCAAAAATTACCACGTAATAAACCGTTTAAATTCAAATAAATCATTCCTGGCGTGGAGCGATTTCAGATAAACACGAGTTGCGGTAGCAGAAACAGGTACCTTGCCACAAAATTACACCATCATCATCGGACCCTGTATCAAAATTTGTATACCAACGGGTCTTTCATTAAGTCGTTATTGAATTTGGTATAATCGGTCTTGGGCTACTGTTTCAAGAAACCGAATGAGGTGACTCGGCTATAGCAACTATGTGACTCAGCATATAATATCATAAGAAATCGTTAATTTGGCAGTTATTTGATCTAATTTGACGGGCGCCAGCTAATTTGGGTGACATATCATCATGTATTTTGCATAATCATCTTGGGATTGTGAAGAATCCGCAGACAAAGAACTGAAGCGCACAAGACAAGCGGGGTGAATCCCGGCAGCATATGTGGAGCTGGCAATAAGACGTTATACAGAGTGTCGGTGAGTGACGAGCACGTTTATCAAGGGGCTGCCAACACAAACAAACCGGAAGTGTCCGCTAATTATAAATGCAGTTGTCATCAATCATTGGCTCATTTGACATTTCGAGATTCTAATATCGAAAGAGCTGTCTGGGAGGTAAACTTAATTATTCTAGAATTAGGTACTTCAGCTTTTTCTCTATGTTTTTCTCTTTACAAAGTCGTTCAGATGTGACCTTATTTTAGGAGAATCTCCAGAGCGAGATGTGCGTTAACTGCATACGGGGTGTTACACGCCTATACGTATATTGCGAGCTTTACGGAGGTTGCAGTTCAGGTTGGTTATGTTAATTATGCCTCGACGGTTCTGAAATTTTACGTTTGAAAGTTCGATATGACACATTAAGGCTTGCAGGTCTCAGGTAATATTAACTTTGATTTTCCCAACTTTTTTCTCAAGAAATTGTATCTCAAAGAGACTGCGGTAAGCTGGAAAGGTGTCACTTGGTTTATCGTCCTTGTTTGACAGTATCTTGAAGATGTAAGGACTCATCCAGTATTCGATTTTCAAGCCACGCGAGTTGTGCTGAGAGTGTGACCAAGGCAAGTTTCACGTATGGAACATTAAAATATCGGTACAAGCGAGAAGTTTCATGGTCAAATACTTGGACAATCAAGTAGTACCGATAAAATGCGTGCGCACGCGAGTGAAAAAATTACCCAAATCGGCTGAATTATTTAGCTAAATTTTGGAAAGAATTCAAGAACGAGGTCTTTAAAGACGACTAAGCGGGAGTTTTTATAAGTTGAGGTACTCTAGGTTTCAAATATGGCCGGTTAAACTTGAATTAACTCGAAATTTTCCAACAAAAACTGTCCACGAGAAATACTTAAGGTCAGTATGGTCAATATACGGGATTTCCGGAAAGGTCACTTCATAGATTCTAGGAGTTCTAGAGAAGGCTGAAATAATGACAGTACTTTGTATAAAAAAAATTCTTGGCGGCCTTCGTTACCAAGTTAATCGCTCTCGAAGTAAGAAGTTAAAAAAGTATATTTACTGTAACTTTTAAAAAATTATCATGGTGACAATGAAAGTTGCACGGTTAAATAACTCATAGTCGTGCCTGTCTTTATATGCAAACAGGGGTTTCAAATATGTTCCTTATACAAGGGAAGTCGAAATTTCTCGTTTAGATCCATTAATTTTTTTAGTGAACTGACGAAATAAGTTTTTTTTTCATAATTTGACTTTTTCGTAATTTTGCGACATAAAATAAATCGTTTTTTTAACTGATATTTGGCACCGTTTTTGAGAATATCACATTTTATTATCAAGAAGCACGAAACATGCCAAAAATTTGAAATCAAATAAGGTAGCGGTTTATTATAAAAAAAAGGGATATATTACACCTAAAATCGTCAAAAATTTCCATGTTAACCTTCAATGTCCCCAACATGAGCTATTTTAATAACATTTTGGAGTTTAGCAACGAGGTGTATACAGATGTACGCATTTAATGTTCAGACTTTCAGAAGGTAATGCTGTGGAAGCTGTTGTGTTGGTGCTCATATTAAAGATTCTTGATAATTTTATCTATAATACATACCATTTTTTTTTATATAATAAACTGCTGTTTTACTTGATTTTAAATCAAATCTTTCCGAGTCCGAATTAATCGGAAATTATCGAATACAATAATAATCAAGGAACGGGAAACATCACGGGTCAGTTAGGAAAGAGGAACAATCTCAACAGTGAAATCTGAAAGTGTGAACTTTTTAGGAAGAAAACGTAAACCATAGAAGCCATAGACTAAAGGAATTATATTTCTAACAAAATAATTGATCTTTTGTGAAAAAGTAGAAAATTGTGATATAAGCTTCATAATAAATTGAAACTAATCTACTGTTCCTAAGGCTCTGATAACCAGAGAATCTTTGAACAGAGAAAACTAGCATGTTTTGCCAGGCAATCGAACTAACCTCAAATCTTGGACTCTCACATAGTGTCGGGTTGGCATCCACTCAAACCAACGGTCTTTACTCCATCTTTCTCTCTCAGAGACCATTTTACAGCACTAGTTCAGGTGGTTTAGCGACCTCCGTGTATGGTATTTGTCTTGTTAGTTGTTACAGCTTTCTTACCGTTCTCTAATGGTAGACGTTGTAAGTTCTTATTTGTTATTTGTAATATATGTTTTCAATTGCGAAGTCTATTCTGTAGAGCTCCGTCCATTCTGTATGGTAGCAATGCCGTTATTTTAGTTGTTTCTAATACTTCAGTATCACCTACGAAGGTTATTACCACTACCGTCCCTTCTGGATATCCCGTCTTCTAGATTAAGTCGAATTCTAATGTAATTTTGATTTTTTTCATTTGCAGTGATTTCGGTGCGTTTCATCTTTCATGAATCGAGAAAGCTCTCATGTTACTTAACACGGTAGTTAATCTCGGTAGCTCAATGTTTTAACATAGAAGATGGCAAAAAATTATCTTTGGCAAAGCTGCCTGTGTGTAGCCTATCCAAGGTGTATCACGCAAAATCAACCATGATCAACTGAAAGTGTGCCTTCAGTTTATCAACTATAATAATGGTCCAGTAAAAGCATTAGATGTTAAAGATAACTGGACTTGAAAAAGGAATTAATTGAAATTGAAATAATGCTTGACTTAATATTGAAACAGCATCAAACCGTTTAACGAGGAACGACGTCAATATGGCCCATTAAAACATTTCTAGCTAATATAATTAATTTACAATATTAATGCACAATATTTTCACATTATCCCTTGGAAAATGTTTTACTCCCTTCATTATAGAATCAGGCTCCAAGTATTTTTAAACATCTTCAAATTCACATTTTGAAAAAGGATTCCATTACTAAATTTAGGGCCTCAGGTTTATTTACGCCATTATTTCTGAGTTTATTTGTGAAGTTTCCATGACGTTTTAACGTTTTACCATAGTCGACGTACAATGTGCAATTTTTACTCGAATTTAATTTGCTTTTTACTGGTAGAACACGTCAAGAAAGTCCTTCGTGTTAGTTTCCAGTGTGTGCAGTACTTTCCCTTCTAAGTTTTGAGATCCTTAACAATTTCGCTGTAGGAAATCAACTTATACTCGGTTTTCTCAGGTTTTTTTTAAATAAAAAATCACGAGGAATCGCTAGCGTTACCTGGGAAGTAATCCACGACGTGTTTTTTACCTAATTTTACTGGACGATAAAGACATCAGAGGGAAATGGGACGTAGTCAAGTATATTCGAGTTGCGTCCTATACAGGGTTATTCAGATTCGATGCTCATCATTGAGATCTCAGTAACCATAAGAGATACGAGGTGGGTTAAATTGGGGCGAAGTTGTACAATTTGGAGCTCAATAAAATGCCCTTTCAAAATTTGGAAAATTCAGATTACTTCCGGAGATATCTGTAAAAAACCGAAATTTTGAAAGGGCATTTTATTGAGCTCCAAATTGTACAACTTCGCCCCAATTTAACCCACCTCGTATCTCTTATGGTTACTGAGATCTCAATTATGAGCGTCGAATCTGAATAACCCTGTATTTGTACCTCTACCACACCATTTCTCAACTGAGTTACGAAAAGGACTTTCATTAACTATTTGCGAAATGCGACCCGTTTAGTCATCGGTTTTGATCATCAAATGTCACCATTTGCGCAACTTAGACAAAATACGTTTCCAAATTTTTACCACTTACGCTGCCCATAGTGAAATAAGGAGATGAAGCTGGAACTCTGTTCAAAGTAAGCCAACAGCTGTATTCTTTCACAACTCACAAAATTTTAATAGACATCTTAAAACTATTTTATAACTAATAATAAAGTTCCGAAATAGCTCGAACCCTGTAGCTGACATTTGCTCTTTTGATTCAAAATTATTTTTGGACGTTTCTCCAACGCAATAAAACAAACCTCTTCGTAAGCATTAGCCATTAACCGTAATCTCAATCTGCGAACATCTACAGAAGCATTAATTTGAGACCTTATAGACGCTGTTAGCGCAGATACGAAACACCTTTGCTGATTAACATGGCAGCCCATAAAGTTGTAACTCCTCCTTTTAATTGGTCTTTCCGCACTTGCTTTTATAAGACATGCTTATCGTCCAATCAATGAACGGTGTTCATAACAAGCCGAAGGAGAAACATGTTTTATATCAAAGATGAAGACTCTAATTTCTTCCATTCGCGTGTCAGTAAAGAGACAATGAGCCTCTATATAAAATAATAATGATGACAATTATCCTAATACGTGTCATTTGGGAGTTGTGCAGTTGCGTTTCCTAAGTCAGTGTGTAATAATGTAATGAAATTTTTCCATTGATTTAGCGTTGTAATGGATGGCGTAAGCATATGCTTTCAGAATAATAGTCAATAATACGGTATTTATGTACATCATTAAAAATATTGTACATAGAGGAGCAGAAGTCTCGCATAAATTTGTTAAAAAATGGAGGAAATGTTTTTGACGGAAATACTGGTACACGTTAAGTATTGCTTTTAGTTCCGCATTTTTCCACGTGAGGGCCGAAAGTCGCATATAACGTCGTTAACAATTCAGAGAAATTATTTTCATGAAAATGCTAGAAGTCAAATATTGTTTTTAGTCGTGCACCTTTCGATGGAACAGAAATTTACAGGGTGAGTCTTAAGTAATGGGACACAGAGCAACAATGGATTTTTTTAGTTTTTTTTAGTTAAAAAAGTTATACCTTATTGGTGTCGTTAGGAGCAACGGTTTTCGAGGAATTCAATTAAATAACTTAAATTCCCATTTTTTTCTACTTGTTGACATGTAACAACATAATTTTTTTGTATTGTTAAAAAAGCACAAAGATTATATGAAAACAATTTAATATCGTAGTTGGTCTTCTATTGACATATTTATTTAAACTCCAAACGAATATTTTAACAATAACAAAAAAAAAGGCAGGGGAACAAATTTTATGAGGACAAAATGACATACGCCGTGGCACAAAAAAGTTTAAATGGCTTAAATGACTCCTAATTGTCGATTGTGGCACCCTCTAGAAGATACACCGAAATCGTCGATAAATTTGAATTGATCATCTCCAAAAACCCCTATATAAGAAATTTCGTGAAATTCGCCCGAACTGTTCCAGAGATATTAAAGAAAATTTTATTTAATTTTTCAACTTTGGCACCCTGTGTCTCAGTTATTTTCAACTTTTGGTATAACATAAATTTAGCTATATTGCATTATTTTTATGCCATAAATCCATCGTTGCTCTGTGCCCCATTACTTAAGACTCACCCTGTATATAGGATTACCTGCGTCGTGGAAAAATGTAATTTTTAACTTTTTTCATACGGAACCCCATGTATATTACGACTTTTTCGACCCCTATGAAAAATCCTAAACCTATTTCGTTTAACACACCCATGACTAAAGCCGCCAATGTTTCGAAAAAATCACAGAAAATGGAAAAGTTCGAACTACGCCTTGGTCACTTCCCGACAGCGGGCAAGCCGCAATTCACACACCTCAACAACGAACTTTTTTTATCATTTGAGGAGGTATTTCTTGAGCTTCTTGAGTAATTTTATTTTTTAATGCATCTATGTTGTTGGGTTCATTCAAATACGCGCTACGTTTGAAATAATCCCATAAAAACGTCCATAGGGGTGAGATCTGGCGATCTAGCAGGCCACTCTAATTGTCATATTGCGCAAGTATTTCAACAACTGTTGAATTTAGACATGAGAATCTTACATGAAGTATGTTCAGGACTTTTCAAAGAACTCAAAAACGTTTTAATATACATGGAGTGCCATAAGAAAATTTTTTTAAAGTATATTCTTCTAGTACATGGGCAACCCTATATACGTGTCCGTTACGTAAAAAATACGTAACAAAAGCGATATTTGACATGTTCCTACATTTTTTATGAAAATATTTCCTTGAATTTTTGTCGAATTCATGCAGAACTTTTGGATCTCTCTTCTTTTTCTCTGGAAATAATGTAATAAACATTGTTTCCAGAAAAACCAGTTGGTCTTTGCGATGAATGTCGTTCCATTTTGTGTGAATTTGTTGTATTTTTTTGTTATTTTTATTATGTATGACAGTTGGATGAATCTTTGTAATCATCTTTAGCGTAATCTGTTCCCGTATTTGCCTGTATGGTTTAGTGTTTTCCATGGCATTAGCCTAATAATGATCTACAGATGGATTTATACATCTTCGATGGAATTTTTGTTCTCAGAACAATCCTTTTATCTATGTACGTCAGCGATTGAGAATATTCTGTCCGTTTTTAGTATTTTACGTTTGGTTCAATTGTGTGATTGTCTAGGGTTGTTGCTGTCGATTCTACTTTAACGCGATAATTTGGGGTAGAAGTTGCTTGTTAGTAACATCTGGTAACAGCATCCATTTATGGAACTATACTGTTGCGTTGTCCATTAGTGTTTGAGGTCTTCCTATCATTTTCTTAGTTGTTTCGTTGGGTACAATAAGCATCGCACCGTCAACGTATTGCAATAGGCATGCAATTTTGGCTATTTTTAGTTTATTTTTTGTGCTTTAAGTTACGGTTACACCTATTATAGCAGTTAACGTTATACAGGAATGATAAAAATGGCGATTCCTGAAGGGGTCTTTGTTCAGGAGCAAAAAAGGGAAGAACGAGTGTTTTCACTTAGTACTTCAAGTTGTCTGTTTTCTAACAGGCTTTTGATAACATAAAGTAGGTATTTTGGTGTTCCAAGTTGGTATAATTTATCAAGCAGACCACTGTGTCAGACGTTGTCATATGCCCTATTAATGCTCATAAATAGACTTGCTGATTGTCTACCGTTGAAATATGTTGTTTGTATGTTGTTCGTCAAAACTAAGAGTGAGTGAATAGTATAGTACTTCGGTTTAAAGCCAAATTGATATATTATTGTATATTTTTGGATCCGTTCCTGAAATTTCTTTTTTGTTAAGCATTTAATTTTACTTTGCACCCGCAATGCAGTAAGAGGTCTGGAATTTTAGGTTTGTGCATTGTTCAGTCTATTTTTTGAAAGAGGTGCTTTTTTCCATATCATTCAAATTGTATTGTTAACGATGCATTTGTCTTTTTATTGTGTCGTATTTTCGATGTGAACTAACACTTTGTCGTATTCTGTGTGGGTAATTAGTTTGTACGTGTGGTCTAGTGAGTTGTTAAAATAGTTGTCGTACAATTCATTCAACAAATCCTAATTATGTTTATGAAATTTAGGGTTTTCCGAGGAGCTTAAAGCGTTCGGCACACAAGAGGGATTTATTTTTGTCTGTGGAACTTCGGTTTCACCTTCGTTGATTTTATCAACAGTATTTTTTATTTTGTAGCGTGATGGTTGCAATTTATGAGCAAATTAATTTTTCTGTTGAGACTTTCAAGTGTTCTTTTTAATTCATTAATTTTTGCGTTTTCAAAAATTAGTATTAAGTCAACGACTGTTTCGATATAAACCACCGTTGGGTAGTCTCCATGTCGGGCAGAAACCAACTATGGACACAATAAAGAGAGCCCCTGACCTGTCTTCGGTTAGCATAATTAAACCGGCCATACAAAGTACGAAACGTCACAATTTCCCACACTTCGAGCCGGGTACTCAAGGCTCACAACAATAAACCTATAATCGTAACAAAACATAATAAAGACGAATAAAAAAAGGAATATTTACTGGAAGAACGTGCTCGAAGCGTAGGTGCCCACTTATGTACGTCCACCAACAATTACATCTCTGTATTACATTGTTGTGCATTATGTGTGATTTAAGCCTCGGTTATAGTGCTGTTGAGTTGATGGAAGTCGTTTGGGTCGTTTTTCTATTGGCCGAGCAATTTGCATTGCTTTTCCAATTGTAAATCTCCGTGGGGAGCGACGGTTTATAAGCCAATCTTCGGCTATTGGGCTTGGAAATGGTAAATGTTCTAATAAACAGTCGATGAACTTTGTGTGTTGGATTGAAAGAGGTCGAGTCGAAGTTGGTTTGGGGAAAATTAACGATTTTGATGCATTTGGTATCGGCTATTACGCATGAGTGAAACAGCTCCTTGTTGCTCTATAGAGATATCACGCAATTCCTTTGGGTTTCAGTGGTAGAACACATTCTCACTGAACCCTTACGCCTGCGGAAGGTCACATCGCAATATGAATGTAGTGTAAATTCTAGACTAGAAGAAATGATTAATTTCAAGTCGTTCCACTAGTGCATTGACATATTCACTCTCTGTTTAAAATCAAATTTTTAACATATATTTTATCATATTTGGAGTAATTTCCTGACATACTTCCGAAATGATCCTCTCCAAATGATTAACATCTTGAAACGGCCTATGCTGGTAGATTTTCGGTTTTAAGAAGCAATATGAGAAATAATTCACATGGACTAAGTCTGGAAATCTAGCGGGGCAAATAATATTTGGATGTCGATTAGGTACTTTTCCATTGCAAATATTTTGAAGATATTCTCTAGTAGCAAACGCACTGTGACACGAGGTACCGTTTTGTTAGAACCATATTTCTTGTAAAATAAATATAATACATCAAACTTCACTGTCCGAAAACGATTAAAAGCTTTAAAAGAGAGGGTTGCCATGTACAGGCATTAGTGAAATGAAAAACTAAACTACTCCTTCATAATTATGAGAATTATTAACTTTTTGTATCTTCCTATTAGCAAAGTAAATTGTTATACATTAATTACGCATTTAAATTGCGCCATTGTCATGAAAACATATTAAGAGAAAAAATTATTATGTTTTTCGTAAACAAGAGATAAGTGTGCCTCATTGAAACTAACAATAGTGAAGTTTTCGTGAACAAAGCCCATGTTTTTGAGAAAACTGGTATACGACTCCTAATAATTTGATGTCCGATTATTTAGTTTTAGGTTTACAACCATGCAGAACTTGTGAAAAATACATTTTTTTCTCGTAAAATTAATAGTACAAAAGTTTTTAACAGGATTTAAACTCGAATACACACTATATTTTTTAGTAAAAACTGACGTGTATCCAATCTAAACTGATGAGTTGTATGTCAGAGTAATATGATGCAAAGTCCGGTTGAAAAGATCTTTCAAATCATGTATCACTTGAACCCCTTTTCCATTTAAACTTTTAACGTTACCTATCACCCTAGCTGAGGGGTTAACATTTATTATGTCAAAACACTACCAAAAAGTGTATCGAGTAAAATAAACATTTACGTATTTAAACAATTTTAGCAAAAAACAAACGTCAAGTAGATTCCAAATTTATTCTGGCTAAAAATACTACACTGTATGTTGTGATAATACTTCAGGCAAAAATGGTGGATTTGCTAAGGTTTGCTCTTGATTTGAGAAAATGAACAGTCGGTTGTTAGGTTTCTAGGCTGATAAACCGTGCGATTCTACCCCCCTTTACCCTTCCCTTTTTCCCTTCACTTTTTACCACATTATTTTTTTCTAATTCAAAAGCAGCATTAAATACACAAAATATGACAAAAAATACTATCTTATGTTGCTTACGTCAGCGGTAGCGCAAAATGGCGGATTTAAAAAAACGAAATATGAGTCAAGTGACACCTAAAATTAAAAGTCTTTCGAAAGTACATCGAATGATGTACTGTGATTGGCAATCTATCGTTCAGTTTTTGACTAAAACAGTTATAAATTTGATAAAAAAATGCAATACAAACTCAATTAAATGGTACGTAAAAAATGGAAAAAAACTTGTTTGTTAATAGGAAATAGGTTTGTTTTAGATTTTTTGCTCACAAACAGTCTTTGATTAGCTAAAACTATAATAAGATAAATGAAAATAGCCAAAAACTGTATGTGGGCACAAATCGAAACACCGCCATTTCCTATCGACAAAGTTTTTTCGCTTACCGAGTTTGTATCGCAATTTTTAGCAAGTTTATACTAATTTTTCTCAAAAACCCATCGTTAGACTTTGAATCGCAATGCACTGTTGAACATGTAGCTTTGAGAGAGCTTCAGTTTGAGGTGTCACTCGACTAATATTTAAATTTAAAAAAATCGTCAATTTTGTGCCACCGGCGACATAAGCGTCATTTAAAAAAATAAACAAACGTCAAAATATAGTATTTTTTTGTCGTGTTTAGTGCCGCTTTTGAATCGTAAAAAAGTAATAATTTGCTAAAAAGTGAGCATGGGGGAGGGGGTAAATCCACCACGTAAACATGCCGATACCACAGGTAGCTGCTCCTGCGTTCTGCGCGACTAACGTCGACAATCAGACGGTTTTGTCTACCGCCACATAACATCCCGAAACCTTTTCCAAACTTTTCCATTACTCGATTCTCCGAAAGATCATTTTCATTTATATTCAAAAACGATTAATTACGATTTTATATTTCCTGAAAACGTGCCTTATTCCCATTTGGTCCATTCGTTCCGATCAGCTCGACCGACGAGCACACTGTCAACAACGTTTCTTATTGTTTTGATCGATTGTTTTTAGTTACCAACTTAGCTGGTCTCGCAGGTGGTTGATGCAGGCGACGAAACATGAATATTTATAGAGCAGAATGGTATCGAAATTATTAAATACGGTGGGAACTGGGAACACGTGTTTGTCTCGCTCTTAACGACTCCGTATCAAGACTTTCAGCATCTGGAACGACACTCGATAAAGACGTACGTGCCACTTAGCGTAAATATTTACGTTTCAATCTCGATTAAATGAGGAAAATTAATTAAATCTTAATTGAGCCATAAAACAAGAAGTGTTTTCTTGAAATTGACGAGCTCTAACAACGAAGTTCGAAGTCGTCTAAGCAAGTGCATTTAAATGAGTCATCTAATAGCATCGCGGAACATGTTAACCGATGGCAATGGCAAATGCGATGAGCAAATAAAAAAGGAAACAATAATTGGCTACAGCTTAAAATGGACACTATAAAAATGTATTAAGTTCTTCTAATTGTGCACAGGTGCACAGACTTTACCTTGGTCATAAGGCAGCAAGCCATGGAGAAGTGTTGACTTAGCTATTATTTACAGTCTGTCACACATTTAGACGACGACCACTCGGATCGTCGACATTGTGACCAGAGTACGTACCAACTTTGTCGTAAAAGCTCACGGTGGATCAGGATTTAAATTAGTACTTATTTTTATACTTCTTTTATGGTATACGCAGACGGGAATTTATTTCCAGTTCCTGGGACGTTTGTTTCACTTATAGCTGTTGCATGGGTGCGAAACCAAGAATGTTCCGCATTAGTGCTAGTCGTGGTACTAAAATTTCAATTTAATTTAATTTTTTTTCCTTCGGAACCCCGAATTTCGGACACTCCCGGGAAAGGAAGAAAATCGACTATCGGCAACCTGCGAGCAACACATCTGAATGATGACGGATCGTTAGGTAGTTTATGAAAATCGATAAGGATTTTCACAGCGGTACGTTTTACAAATTAGACAAACTTCATATATGAACACGTGTTGGAACCAAACATCGAAATCCTGTCCAAAATCTCTTGCTCCTTCTCTGACCCTCTCGTCCTCCTCTGTTTCTTTCTCACTGGCACTCTCCGCCTCTCGCTCTTCACGCCCTTTTATACTGCTTCTACACTTTTCTTCTCTTCTGCGCGATTTTTATTAATAATTTTTGTGTCCTATTCAAGTCCGAATGTTTCTGGGTTTCTTCCGTTTTCCTCATTCCTCGTCAACAAGTTTAAAGAAGCACTTTTTTAAACTAAATTGTGAAACGGGATCTGCTTTGGGACGTCATTTAAATTATACTTTTCCTTCATATGCAATATCTTCAGTTTTTTATGTTTTTTTTTTAACACCAAAAACATGCGTCGATGTTGTCCGAGGAGGAATACAAATGTGTTGTTTTCATGCTCGGTTCCAGTTGGATCAGAGGCTTCTTCAGTTTCTTTCTCTTTGTCTCTCTCTCTCTCTCGCTCGCAGCGTAATGTTCGATCGTCAACGGGAACTACAAACTGTAAGAACATTTTTAAGCTCTCGTAAGGCCGTTACCACCAGAGAACGCAAAACTATACAAGAGCTCCTTGGAAAATGATCCTACCCTCTTCCTCAATAATCAATTTTCCTGTAATTTCTTGCGAAAGCTCCTTCAAAGAATCCATTCAGAAGTGGGCTTTATCCCCACTCACGTTTTTCATTTGACCCGTGAATTACATTCGCGCATTATCTATTTGCGCTCCTATTTGCTTAATTTTTTGAAAACTTCTCATCTGGTGTGCTTGAGTACCATCATAATTCAAAGTTCTAACACTTCTAAAGACATGAGCAAGCAACATCGTTTTAATTATCCTGAACGCAACATAAATCAAAATCAGCAACAATTTATGCTGCCTTTTGTTAATGTTCCTCGCTCGAATCGTAATTTTATTCAGCGATTATTAATCGACTAATTTGTAACGAAAACAAAACAAATGTTTTAATCAAAACGGGTCGGATTTTTAATTCCGCTCTTTAAATGCGTATCGACGTTTTAATGACCGGCCCTCGAGCCAAATCAAAGAAAACCACATTTATTCCGCCTAATTATTTTTATGATAAATGATCTTTAATGTTGACTGACCATATCAATCAAAGACTCGATGTGTATAAGCTATTAAAACTATGTACCTTATTATAAAACGCTCATTATTAGTCCATGTTTTTGTACGTCAGATTGAAGTGTAGGAAAATCAGGGGTAACTGTAAATAGGCGCTAACGATATGTCTTGTGGCTGTATTGTTAATGTTATTAAAGCTAATTATTGCCGAATGTAATAGGTGTACAAAAAGAAACTGAGCAATGAAGTTATATGCAATAAAAAAACATACTTAGACACGTTCAATTCGCCTGCAATTGTAAGCAGGTGTTGTTTATTTATGACTTTTCATATGATAAAAGTTTGAGTTGCTTAGGGGCTGTAGTTCAGCGCACAAAACGTGAATAGAGACATGGACATTTCCAAGCAATATTTGAGAATATCAATGTTGTTCTGTTTTAAACTGAAAAAAAATGCTGCTCAAACAACAGAAATGGTTAATTCGGCTTGGGGAGGTTGGAAAATCCATGCCAAACTGAAAAACAGCTTGCAGAGCAGTTAAGAGTAACTCAACAAGCAGTTTCAGTTCGATTGCATGGAATGGGAAAAATTCAAAAAGCAGGAGAATGGGTTCCTCATGAGCTAACCGAAGACAATAAAATTCGAAGAGTTGACATCTGCACGAACTTGCTTTCTCGGTATAAAAGAAAGAATATTCTGCACAATATTATTAGGGGAGATGAAAAGTGGATTTTGTATGACAATCCTAAGCGCAGAAAAACGTGGGTTGACCCAGGCCAGCCATCCACATCAGTTGCAAAACCAAACACTCATGCCAAGAAAATCTTACTGTGTGTCTGGTGGGATTGTAAAGGAGTCATTTACTATGAGCTTCTGGAACCCGGTCAAACTGTTACAGCTGACCGTTATCAGGCCCAAATGATCAAGTTAAGCGATGCTCTGGAGGAAAAAAGACTATTTACGGGCTAAGGAAGTCGAAAAGTGATAATGCTCGTCCGCATACAGCTAAACCGACCCAGGAACTCGTCTTCTCGTTAGGCTGGGAAATACTCCAGCATGCGGCGTATTCTCCAGACTTGGTTCCTTCCGACTTCCACTTGTTCAGATCCGTGCAGTCTCATTTAGCTGACCAACGATTCTTTAACGTAGAAAATATTCGAAAATGGCTCGATAACTATTTTTCGTCGAAACCACTAAGCTTTTATCACGAGGGCATCCATCATCTACCCAGTAAATGGCAAAAGACCATAGACAGTTATGGAAATTATTTTGATTACTAATATTTTCAATAACTATGTTTTTAATGAAGCTTAACTTCACCAAAAAATGCTCAGTTTCGTTTTGTACACCTATTAATTAAGGTTTTGCGTAAAATCTGTAATAAAAAATCAAGGTATGAACCTGCTTCAAATGGTTCCAGTTGGACAATGTTGGAAAATGTATAGTCGATTGCCGGTTAAAGCATAGTGATAAGCTTCTCCAACGTGGAAAAATCAATTTTTTATATAAATAAAACGGTCACGTTTTCAAGACTTGTAGTAAATAGTGCTTCAACTAGGAACAAGTGTATTGGAATTCTTCGTCAACAAATAGCCCCAATAACCACAACTATTCCTGACTTAACAACAGCCTCCGTTAACCATCTAAAATACGTCAATTTCCCGTTTTTTTTTTTTTAGAATTGCTAAAAACGATATTCCCTAAACTTCGCGAACTCTTCGTTAACCTAACTACAAATCGGTCTCGCTACCTGTAGCATTTCAATAGAGTGTTGCCCCAAGAGGATTTGGGGTCTTCGTAAAAATACATTACAAATGGCAAATCTATTGTTCTAGGAAGTGTTAGAGGTGATAAAAATAATTTTTCATAAGTATTGAAGCGCATGGAGAGCTAAAACTCCTTTCTAAAATATTTGTTAGAGGTACTAGCCGTACAGTAGATCGACGTTTGATATATTATTTTTACGACTTTTCAGGCTGAAGTGAAGCTTTTCGCCTTTCACATCCGGTCTAATTCTATTTCGTCTAGCCGCTAACACAGACTAAATTTTTCGTCACTCGCGTTTTTGGCACATTCTGGCCGAAGCCGTATTAATTAAAAAGCAATCAACGTATTTCATTCTATTTTTCACATTGAAGAACTAAAAATATTCAATTTGTATGATGCTGCGTAGATATTACATTTTGTATCGTCCTCTTCCATTAAAATTACATTTTGCTACTGATAACTGATTATCGCCATTAATCTAGGGTCTCTCTCCTACATTGACAATGTTTTCTATTTTTAATGTCAAAAAGGCCTCTGATTAATATCTTGTCGCTCCCCATGCATGTACCAAACTCTCTGCACCATCAAATAAAATTAATTCAGTTCTTGTTATTTTATAACAAAAATAACTTTGATTATCTGGCAATAGGACAAGGTATTAATAATGTCAGCACGCAAGTAAGAAACATTTGATTTATTAAAACAGATGGTAATTTATAGGAACACAGACTCAGGTTATAGACTTTGAGCAATAGGAGTTAACAAAACACATCTAAAACTGAAAGGAAAAATAGAGCTGACACATGCAAATTTGCGAATAACACCGAACATGCAACAACAACGCCCCAGATTGGTTCGTGATCTGAGATCTAGGAATTCCAATAAGTCCGAGCCCATCATAGTAATTTGTATAGTGCAGATTATAGCGCACAAATCAAACAGTTTTACCATTTGCTGGTAGTTACGACCATTATTTTACCATCTTGTCAGATACAAGTTAAGACCTTCGTGTCAGGACTGCGAATTTATGATAGTGTAATCATTTCGCTTTGTGGGATGCATGGACGATACAAGTCCGAGAACATCGACTGGCTAATGTTGATGATTATAATAATTTTCTAATAATTTTATGGCGCGGAAGGGTCTACTGGGTACAGGACCGGGCTTTGGTAGCGATCTTAATTGTAGTAAAATGGGACGAAGGTGGTGTCATTGTTTCATCGGGTTTCCCTCATACTTATGATCAGAGAGTTGCAACGACTTAAACTAAATGAAAAAACATGAAGATTTAATTTTTTCACTCATTTTTTTCTCCCTCCAAAAACGAAGCAGAGTTGCACGAGTCGGAATCGTACTATGTTTCTCTCTCTACCATAATAACGAGGATGTCTTGTGTAAACTGAATCAGCGTGATGAAACGAAACAGATAAACCAATTCACAGACAAAAGTAGGAAGGAAGGGAAAGATTTTTAAGAAATTTGTTTCTCATTTTACAAAGCACCACAGCCCAAGAACTGTGACCCCAAATCGATAAACAAGTACTTGTGTAAAATTCGTTATAAATATATGTACCCTAATGTCTCTTTGACTGCACATGCTAAATAGCCTGTACTAAAAAACCTCGCCTTTCTGGTGTTTCCCAGACTTACGTTGCGGGGAAAATATTTCTTCCGTAACATTTTCCTGTGCTGGCAGCTCTGTTGATGTGGGGGACTGGTAGACCTATAAACGTCCAATTATGCACCTCATCTAAATTTGTCACTAGATCAAGATCTAAACTCCGAACCATTTTAAAATAGTCCGGAAATCGAGTCGAGTTTGCACATGTACCTATAGTGAAACTTACCGTAATACGTCTCCAAGCTCCAAATGTTGTGGAATGTTAACAAGTTTCCTCCATTTCGTGGTGGGGAACCGCGGTGTTATATAGGGTGTCTCTAAAAGGTCTATAAAGAATTATGCCGCAGATTTCTGAGAAGAAAACATGTCAATTTAACCCAATTTACCTTTTTCCAAAAGTGGAAATTTTTAAAAACACAGGACTACAAAGTGAAAATTAAACGAAGTAAACCAATTAATTACTTGTTTATAATGGTACTATCTAAACACAATGACGGATCGGGGGGAGTTTGGGGGCCAAACATCAGAATCCATTTACATTTTCGATGCACTTTTCGTAGGGCGCAGTCAGTGAAATTTTTTTATGGCTAAATTTGGGTTTCTATATATGTTATATGAAAAAAATAGTATCTTGATACATGTCCCTACGGGCCTTCCATGTTGAGATATTTTAAGTTTAAAGTCCGCCGCGTGTCACGAAAAATAACTTTTAAGTACGTTCGTAGAGTACAGCAAAATAAATAATAAAAAATTGGCACAGTCGAATAAAAACATGAATATTTAAAAAAATAATAAAAATTTAAAATTAATTTAATTTGTTTTTTTTTGTTTCAACTGTACGAATAAATATACCCTTTGAAGTTATTTTTCAAGACACACGCGAACTTAAATTTCAAATCTTTCAAACAGGAATGCCCGTAGAGACCTGTACCACGATAACTTTTTTACTGAACCTGAAAACACAAATTTAGACTTAAATAAATTAGATGCGGGGTGATAAAAAAGTAATGTTCCTTTAAAGAAAGTTCATCTAGCGCTGACGACGCCCTCTACAATGCGCAGCGAAAATGCAAACGGCCTCAGATTTCTAAATAAAAATGTTTCCCCTTTTATTAATTTCTTACTTCGACGTCCGTTATTTTGAAAATCGTCCATTTTCGGACTAAGTTAAATTGGGTTCAATTGTCATGTTTTCGTCTCAGAAATCTGTGGTGGAATTTTGTACACACCAAAACACCCTGTATATAACATTTTCCCCTGACGTGCAACACCGACTCGAAGATGATACCTCTTTTAGTTCACTAAAAAATGTTTGCACCTTTCACCGTCTCTCTCTTTATGTCTCTTTTTCTTTTTCTTTTTCTTTTTCTTTTTCTTTTCCTTTTTCTTTCTCTTTCTCTTTCTCTTTCTCTTTTTCTCTTTCTCTTTCTCTTTCCCTTTCCCTTTCTCTTTATCTTTATCTTTATCTTTATCGTTATCTTTCTCGTTCTCTTTCCCTTTCTTTTTCCCTTTCCCTTTCCCTTTTTCTCTTTTTCTCTTCAGACTCATCCTGAGAATATTCATATGAGTAATCAAATTTAGTTACAAAACATGTTTCCCTATTTGACGTTTACACATAGACATAGCATGCCGCCATGTTACGGTTGTACTGCGAGAGTCAACTTCACGAAGATAAAATTGGTTTATCTTCGACGGCAGGTCAGCGGCGTCTCAGCGACACCGTCACGTTTGACGACGAATATAAATGGGCCAAGTAAATTTATTGGTATTTATCTCCCAGTGCCAAAGTCAATGCCAAATCCGATTTCAACGTCTAGTTTATAAATCGGAATTTACATATTAAAATTAAACACTGCGTGCACGTATCTCAATTTGTGAAAATGTTGCATAATGTTGCATCTCAAATCGTGATATTAGACATGCAGTTTAATTCTTCCCGACTTCTCTCTTTTGTTGGCACTGGTCGTCCTGTTTCCATAAGTCTCCGAATTGTTGACATTTTTCATCCAGGATCCAGTTCTTTCATAACTCATTTTAAGGCAGGTCCGTGTGACTGCAAGTTACGAGTCGGAAGTACGTTGGCAAGTGGGTAAATTGTATGTTCCCGTTGGATGTCAGAGATTGACGTTAGCTCAGGTGAAACTCATTGAGGTATTCATATTTTCATTTCACTTAAAGTCAGTAGTGGAAGTGAAAGAATTTCCGGCAGAAAGATATTTGATTCTGTAGTTTCGGCTGGAAACATTTCGCCTCTGAACAGGATTTTCTGCGTATAATTCCGCGCTTCTAACGAGGAAGATGAGTGATTCAGAAACTGAAACCATTTTCTTCTTCTACCAATCGTCAAATTCGTTATCAACTGTGTTGTTCGTCGAGGAATTCAAACTTATAGATGATGGCGTAACGCTTTTAAATCATGTTGAGTTCAGATGTTTGCTACATTGAGTCGTATAAAACATTGCAATCGCCAGATGGATGGCCTAAGTGATATTTCCTTTCCAGTTCAGAAATATCTACAGTCTAATCGCAGCCAAATACAGAGGATCTGTCAGAGTTCTGAATCGATAGAGACCGGACATATTACTCGCACAGCCTCAAGTAGCTCAATTGCTACTTATTTCCTTTACAGTTGCTTCTCACCACCGCTAGAACTGGCCTTTGCCCTTTTCAAACTGATCCCATTTAGGGATAATTTTTTTGCTACAATTTTTGATGCTCTCGATTAAACGATGTTTGCAACGCCATAATATCTATTGAAATGGCCACCCGGCTGACCAGATTTGAATTCCGCGGACGTCAATATCATGTTCTACAATGTCAGTAGTTGAAACACATTATCTATTGGTAAATTCTGAATGAGCCTTTGGGTATGATTCAATTTGAGTTCTCTTCTGCTTTTTTGGCGGCTGCAGGTTTTGCGATTCGCCAACTTACGAGAAACCTCTCGAACAATGGGGTTCACGAAGAAGAGCGCAATCTATTTTTCGCTTAGTAAATATCCTTCATTTGGAGATTTCTCAAGTATTTTATGTTAAATTTCAGTGATGCAACGTTTCCAAACTGTTTGAGTTTAGCCGATCATTAATAATCCATCACCCACTTAACAGATATACAAGTTTCTGAAAGACAATAATTTGCTTAACAGTTTAAAAGTAATCTGCAGTTCACTTTTTCGGCAGAAAAATAAAAATACTACACCGTTCCCATTATGAATTGTCAGTGCTCCAGGAGGTTGGCAAATTTTGAGTGATCTAGGATACGTCCGTCTGAATAAACAATGTATTTGATTAATTACTGACATGCTGCTCCAGTTTTATAAATAAGTCGCTCTTTGGTGACGAGCCGCCACTGTTTTTCAAGTGCGGGGGCTAAACGATTCTATTATTTTCCTACAAAGAAATAACCAGGGCAATTGCGTGTAGTTAGCACGTAGTATAGGCCGGTCCTTTGACTCTGAGTCATCCCAAAGAAATCATTATCCTAATGCACGCACAATGTCCGTTATTCCATTAAAATGGGAACCCAGAATTCAAACAATTCCATTGTTTATTCACTATGAAATTAATGCTAAAATCTTTTTATTATAGCGGATATTTACAATGGTTGAGCCTTAATTGTAAAATAGTGTTTGCTTTCTATGTGTTACATCGAGATTTGGTCGGAACAAATAACAGATAAATCTATGGTATTTAATTTACCACGAATTTTTCATTCACATTACAAGTAATTATTGAGAGACTATTATACATTCGACTGGTTCAAGCACAAGCACGAGATCCGATACGAACCTCCAAAGAATTTTTTGGGAGTGACTCAGGTACTCACATATTGTAAGTCGTGAGAAGTGTGTTATGTTCCGCTGATGCTTCCAATATTAAAAGCTGCACAACATTGAAATAAGCAACACTTTAAGCAACATTGTGTGGAGATTTTTTCGAAAATAAGCCATCTTAATAGGCATAAACGGCAGTAAGGCCGTCAAATAACTTACGGAACGGGCCAAAGGCAAAGAAAGGGTTCTTATATTGAGCGTATAATACGAGCGGGCCACAATAAGACATGCAAAATAAAATGTGAGTCGAAAAGGTTTTATTGAAAAATAATACCCCGTCCGCAATTAAAATGCAGCTGCGTTAATTTATTTGATTTTACGATCGTGCATCAAAAGGGCCGCCATTTTAATCATATTTCCATTCACTTTCGTAGAAACGCGAATACGCTACGCTTTTCTGACGTCACATTGAGCGCGCATAAGTCGGTGTTCTTGGAACGAAATCGTCGTATAGTATTTTAGGCATGAACAATGGATATTTCCATAAACCTATTTGCATTCAAGTTTCGGTTGAATAAGACTGATTTAGTGCCATTTTTAGTCATAAGGACACTCTTTAGTTTTACTCAGTATTCTGTCACGGACGCTCGAATTCCATCACAGCTTCATGACAAATTGGAGCAATCTCCCAGCATTCTGGAAGAAATTCGCTCGTAGAACAAACTTGGACGACGTTGTCATGCCCATAATGTTGACCTGACTAATCACTCAATTTCTTTTGCCAAGAAATATTTTTTCATTTATAATAAGCACATTTTCAATACCGTTTTTATGTCTCAGGATGGTGACTTGAGTCAAGTAGAGAATTTAGCGTCATAGTGCAGAAGGATTTTGCGAATTTTCGAGGTATTGTAGACCTAAGAACCAGTCCTTCCTTTCCATTATTTTCCCAATTTCTCGTCGGCATATGTAGTTCGACAAGAGAATCCAAAGTTTGACCCGAGGAGGATGCATTGACATTCACTCTCCATTCTATCGTGTTACAAATTTGCAATATTCGTACTTTTACAGTCCTTAAGACTCGATTTCTAAAATTCATTAGCCCAATTTCAAAAGCTACGAAAATAGTTCCAGAAGTACCCGACCTGACACATAGATGGCGACTTTTTTGTTCAAAATTTGCCTATATTACAAAAACCAAACCTCAAAACGCTTATGCTCAAAATATGAGGGCGCTCGTTGATTTGTGTTTTTTTGGAACCGTTTTTTGTCAACGCTTTCAGAAAATTTGTGGAAATGAGGAAAATTGAGCGTCGATGCGTGACTGAATATTTTCATTTGAAAGGACTTAGACCATCCAACATCGAAGAGGTCCTTCGTTAACAACTGTAAAATATTGGACTGCAGAGGTTAAATGCTGTCATACGAGTGGGCAAGGAGAACTCTGTAGTGGTCGCTTTTATGACACTCCAGATCTGACCACTCTAGACATTGTGGTGAAAATCCCTCAAACTGTTCTAGACGACCGTCGGCTAAAATGATGCGAGTTAGTAGACTTGATAGACGTTTAGAACGCCCTGTATGTCACATTTTGGTCAAACAATTGTATAGAAATCTCTGTGCAAGATGAGTGCTGCGGCTACTCACAATTGAACAAAAACAGCGCCATGAGAAGGTTTCGAAGGAGTGTTTGGCAACGTTTTGCAGCTATAAAGCCGAGTTTTTCCATAGATTTCTAACCATGGAATGAAATATGGCTCCAGTATTTTAGAATTGAGATAACAGAGTAATGAAAATAATGGACTCATAGGGGACAATCGCCTTCAAAGGCTACGAAAACCGTTCCATCTGCAGGAAAGGTGATGTCGTTAGTTTTCTGGGATACATGAGGGATCATTTCTATTGACCATCTCCCTAAAGGGGAAAAAATAAACAGAGAATATTATACACATTTATTGCAGCGTTTGTGCAAAGAAATTAGGAAAAAGGGGCCGTATTTAGCGACAAAGAAAGTTCCGTTGCATTAAGACAACGCGCCAGTTCACACTTCCGTGATCTCAATGACCAAAATTAATCAACTCGGTTTCGAATTTTTCCTCACCCTCCCTATTCACCAGATTTAGTCTCCCTAGATTATTTTCTAATTCCAAACTTTGAAAAAAATGGCTCGGTATAAAAAGATTTGCCAATAGCGAAGAGGAGGTTGATGCCTATTTTGAAACATTCGAAGCTTCTTAGTATAACCAGGATATTCAAGCTTTAGAATACCTCCGAGGAAAGTGTGTTAATTTCAAAGGAAAACTAAGTTGGGAAATAAAATATTTTCCATTTTTTTTTCTTTGAGTGTTAGGTCGGGTACTTCTAGAACTACACCCGCATCTCAAAATTTACGGAACCTTTCAAGAAGAAACGTTGCAATTCTAGACCTACGAGCGAAGATAATGAAAAACCACTAGCCAATGCTGCAAAAAGATATAAAGAAACAGTTATAAATATAGATCTTCACGTAGCCCTACCAACCACTTTCAAGACTCCTGGGAGACTCCGGAGAAGTAGTACAGATTCTCAGCCAGCTGTAGCAGTTTCCGACGCTTCATCAAGAAACAAGTAGAGTGAAAGTGTTGATATTAAAACTGAGTCTATTCCAACAATAACAAAACTCCCTGCCAGAGCTTTCGCTCATGAAGAGTTATGAAACTGAAGAAGTAGCGGTAGAAAACTGTCAGTTCCTGCTAAAAGGCCTACTTGGAGAAGAAAGGCATCGGATTCAGAAGATTTGAAAAAGACATTATAGCTGTGTGAGCAAAGTGGAGTGGTCGACCGTCTACTAGAGAATCAATCAGTAAGAAATGCACTCTTTAAACCGCCTGGAGGAGGTACGAAACGTAGTTTATTCCTACAGAAGCCGATAAAAATTTACCAGTAGAGGAAATTTTTAAGGAGATCTCTGTGAAGATTACTACAATGAAGAAGTTGATGAAGCGATAGAGAATATCGAAGTTTAGCTTGATTTGAGCGTCATTGATCAAAGCTCTGGGGGTTTAAGTGTCAGCGGGCAGTCATTGAAGGGGGACATGAGATATCAAATAATTGTTTTTCAGTGAGTTCTAAGTTCCACCTATTAAACTTCTAAACCTCTTGTAACTAAATCTCTTGCAATGTCTAGTTGAGAACTTGTCTGTGGGAAGCGCTACTGTAGATTCGTACTATATACTCTATATAGCGCGTTTGAGAAATCTTTTACTAAAGAATCGCCATCAATATCTGGAAATGCTGAAAAGTGAATTCCCCCACGTCCAGAAAAATATCACCCACAGATGGTATAGGTAACTTAGTGCAGGTTCTGATATAAATTCTTAATAAAACTATGGCAAGTTTTATCTCCACTACGGTCGAAAGGAGACGTAAGCATCAATATTCCCTCTATTAAGTTTCCTTATCGTCCGTTTCAGTGCCCTACAGCACTACACAAATGATCAGCACTGTGGAGGATGTATTGAACACTTCCGAAGATAGCTACAAAGAAAATCTTGATGCTGGGGAGATTTAAAATTAAAAACAACCGTTATTCTACCGTCTTTTTATTTATTATTACCAGTTATCGTTAAAGATTGTAACATTTTCGAGCTGGTCCAAAGGAAATGCAGTTGTATCGTTGAACCAACGAAAGCAGAGGATCTGTCAATAATAAACGGCAGACATTTCATTTTTTTGACATGAATTTAGTTTCAGGGGCAAACCTTTAAGCTTTGATTAAGAGCGCGGTTCGTAAATTAAATTCTCTACAGACCTCTCTAATGCACTGTAGAGCGGCCATGTGAGCACTGTTAAGAAGGTTGTAAAAGGCACCACTACAGATGTTGAGGAGGGTGATGATTTCCTACGTGAGGAGGCTGAAGATTCGCTCGAGTTCGATCAGCTGAATTACGAAATCCAGAAAACAGGCGCAGCTCTGTAAAGAATTCAGTGTTCTTAGAAGTTTTCGAGGGAGAGGTACTGATTTCATGAAATAAAGTTTTTTTTTGACGAATATTCTCCATTGTATCCCTAAGTCGCGTAGATTTTTAGTTTCAGTTTGTAGCTTAATTTTGCTGATAGTTGAAAAGTTATTTAAAGATAATTCCAAAAAGACCCATCCCTTCTCAACAATGCTTCCTTATCCGCATAAGTTCGATTCTTTTATAGCACGTCTAAAGAGTATCTGTTTTTTGTATTTTATTATATTTTTTCTTGTGCCTTATTTTTTTAGTTTTTTCTCAAGTTCTATTACTTCATACATTGATTGCCTTTTCCTCCGTTTTTGTAAATTGAATATTCGAGTGCCCATATTTAAATTCGAGACACACCAGTCGTTATTTTTACGTGAAATTAGTGAGTAATCTCTTGATTCGCGCCAAACGAATACAGTTTGTACCTCTCTCAAATTCCGGGAGTACCTCCGAAGTCCGACGTCAAAGTGGCGTAGCTACATATTTGTAGAACCTACAGTGGTAACAAGAACACCTCACATTGTTAAGACTTTTCAGTCAAATTGACAGTTCAAAGTGACACTCAAATCAGTTCAATTGACGAATTGGCCGGAACTGTACGTCTTTCGTGTCCCTAGAAAATCCTAATGCCTCTCTTAGGGCAGCCTATTAATAACAAACATTGAGCAATTCTGTCTTACTCCTCAGGCCAGCTTTTTCACTGAGCTTACATTGTACTATATTTACACCATATTTTTATAGTAATTGAAAACTGACACATAGACTGAAGCACCCACACAAACCTCGAACAATCCGAAAAACACATTGGACCAGAAGTAATTATAAAATTAGATCTAACCAGGCATGGTAATATAGTCCGCGGTATACCTGACGGCATTAACCACACGAAGTTAGATATTAAAATAGCAGACTGACGGCTGACAGACGATGACTGATTATACCCACCAGACATGTGATCGAATTAGATGTGAGAGACAAATAAAAATATTATGTGGCACACAGTTTTATGTAAATAGTTTAAATCTGTCTTCATTTTGCAACAGTGTACCTACATTAAGGTCAACTTAACAGACCTGAAAGGACAGATTTTGATTCATAAACGTCGTCCTGGGATAAGTTATCGTTTCAATATGGTCTTACTTTTACGACGTCCCGTATAGTCGGTTTTTATTTCGTCAAAAGGCATTTTGGGTTTTATGTCTTATCACTCTCTTTCCATGCAACATCTTCCCCATTTTGATCCGGTGGATTCGATCAAAGGAATCATCGCATATTGTTGCACTTACGACTTTAATGGTCCGCTTGCTTTGTGTCTGGATTCTTATGCACTTTGTGGTTGATATATTGTCGGTGTGTGGCTTACCATTTTAATTTTAATAGCCCCACATACGAGGGAAATGTATAGAACTTCAGGTGGGGCAATATACCATCCTACGCTTCGTCATCCGTCACCGTTACTCACAGTGGATCATCACATTCTGGATCAACGATTATTGACTCATTGGATCGAGTACCCACCTCTCCCAACATCACTGGATTATTTTCGATTGCCTCCCGTAATTCTGTGATGTTCTATTTACGCCAAAACAGCAGCGCTAATGACCGTTTTAAAAATCTTTTAATAACCTGAATCATCATTTGACATTTTTGTTTTGTTTTCCTGGCTGGATCTTGAGAATTCCACGATGATTTATTTAATTTTAGAGTCTGTAGATTATGATTTAGGTTTCTATTTCGGGAGCAAAGTAATTACATTTGATGCTCGTTCTTTTAACAAATGGTTTCGATCCAAGACATGGCGACTGTTCGGGACACGTGGTGATTTCGGACGAAAACTGTATTATTCACTTTTAAACATGTAGTTAAACTCGCTATTCACGATTCATCATGTTTTTTTGTCAAATTCCATTTCATCACGTTATTGTTGTTCACCCGATTTTAGTTACTTTTCAGCTGTGGTTACAGGTATAAGGTGGTAACTGCCACCGAGAAACTCTCAAGGAGCGGTTCAAAACAATCCCAATCAGCTGGTGCGGATATTGTAAAATATAATTGAACTGTGCATTTTTTATTATCCTGGTGAATCCCCTGTTGAGAAAAATAACGCACCCAACTTTTATCAATTTGGGGAGTAATGCGAGCCAAAAGATCTCAAATTTGCTGGCACTCAAAATACTTGATAAATTACATCCAACAGAGTTTTTTCATTGCATTGAAACCTGGTTATTTTTGAAACAAAAAGGATGCGAAAGTCTCTATATAAATGTTGATGGGTAGATATTTGTAAAACCACGATATTGTATACAGTCTGTTCCAGGTAAAGATGAACAGCGTGGGGATCTCGGAAAGGGTAATAAATACAATAAGCGTTTTAGGTAGGACTATTAATTTCTTTTTATAATAATTTCGAATGGTTGCGAGGATGTCCGGAAAAAACGAATTTGGACGTTTCGGCATTTTGCAAATAACTCTTATGTAGTTGTAGTTATCGGAATGAAAGTTTTACATCATCAACAAACTTTTTGAGAAATTCTTAGCAATGTTGCCAAGTTCCTTGGTAAGTCCTTCTTTTCGAGGATAAATTGGTAAACTTTTAATATTCATATAGACTCAGTATCCAGTGTTCACACATTATAAATCGTCATTAAATTCCCTTTTCTACCATGAATTATATTCGATATTTTCTCAGAAACTATATGAGGTATAGCCAAACATTTTCCGATCACTCGGCTATGATTTTGACTTATGACAACGATACATACTCAACAAATTAGTGTTATGAAACCGCTAAAAACATATTAAAGATGTAAACCTCCCTCATGTTGGACACATGCATAATTATACTTATGCGTATTTCTAAAATCGGCATAAAACAAGAAACTAATTTAGTCAAATCATGTTTGTAATAAGAATAATGTTCGAGAAATAGCTGAATTTGGATCGAATAGAAATTTCAAATTATGACGTATGTTGAAGTAAATCACCATTATTTTCGAAACATAAATATGTTATTTTCAAAAATGCTGTTTAGCGTTTCTGGGATAGGCGTGTTGAATGCCTCTCTTACACATATTTGTAATTGTTTTCTATTTTCAAAACTTCGAGCGTACACTTTGTATTTATATAAGCCCAGACGTAAAAAATCCAATGGAGTTATATCCGGAGATCGGGCGGACCAGAAAATGCCATTACGAGTTCTAATACATCTTCCCGGAAACTACCCTCTCATTTCCATAGTATTGGTTTATTTATTGTGTACCATTGCTATATGTTAAAATCATAGCGAACTCATTAAAAAACGTTTTAATGGCTGTACTTTATAGGGCTTTTGAGAAAAATGCCAAATGTGGTACTTGCCAAAAAGGGCATTTTATGACGATTTTAAAATGTAAATATTCGAAAGTGCACCTATACGGAAGTAAAAAAATTTTAAATTCATCTCCGAAAGCGAGGACTTACCAAGAAACTTGGCAACGTTGCCAAAAAGTTCTCAAAAAGTTTGTTGATAATGTAAAAATTTCATTCCGATAACTATAATTTTATAAGACTTATTTAGAGAAAACCAAAACCGCCATATTCGTTTCTCTGCAGGTATCTTTGTAACCGTTCGGAATTTACTCGGTATAAAGAAATTATTGATTTGTTTTATATTGCGCAACTTTTTCCTAACTGAGGCAATTTTGCATCTATCACCCTTTTCGAGATCCTCACGCTGTTCATCATTATCTGGGACAGACCGTGTATAGTATCCCTCTCCATGCATTGTCTCTTTTAAATATTTTTAATTTTTTGTCGGTGACCTTTATTGTGGTCATTTTACAGTTTTGATTTCGATTTTTAATTGTTTTCTCTTTTACGACCTTTAGAGTTACGTAAACCCGCGAACTCCATATTTTGAGAAATTCGAATGAACCTGGAAAAAAACAGTAGGTGATTTGAAAAATCTAAAATAAGCCGAAGGAAAATGGTAAATTTGTACAAACCCGAATTAACCTAAATTATATATTGGAGGAAATTCGACAAAATAATTGGCAATTTGGAAGGAACTGGAAGGAATTGACATGGGTTCTTTGGTAAATTTAAAGAATTCGAAACTGACCTAATTGAAAAAATATTTGGCAAAGCAAAAAGTTTTCAGAAAACCGAAAATACCAATAGGATAGGTTCAATGTTCTTCAATATACCAATATCTTACAACAGCATTTGGAAGCACGTTTTTGGCGGCAAACACATCATGGGCACTACCGACTTGTCTATGATGTTTAGCAGAAAAGGGCTTTTCGGCAAAAGGCTTGAAATAAGTCAATTAAATTTCTGTACGATAATACCAGCCCTAAACCGTTATTTAGATACATTAGAAGTAGAAATGAATAGTTATTCGAGTTCGAGACGGTTAATAGCGAATAGTGCAGGCATTATTTAAGGACAGATGGATGTATTGAACAATGGTGATGGAGGACAACTGAAAATATATCAAGAAGATACTTATTGTTTTATTTAAGTAAATATTTATAGATTCGACTGAGACGAATGTAAAACCACGTTTCCTTTTCAATACACATCAAAACAGTAGCCATTTTACATTTGCCAGTTACGAGGTAAAAAATCTCCACGTGTCTCCACCAGACCCCATGTCTAGGACCGAAAACATTTATTACAAGCATCAAGCGAGCGTTAAATGTAATTACTTCACTCCCGAAATAGAACTAAAATCATAATTCATGCAGGAAATTAATTATTTCAATATTAAAAATAATACCGTTAATTGCCCGGTTGTTTTTCGAAATTTTGGAAATATATCAAATATACCAGTCAGGTATTTTTCATGCTTAATTAATATGTATTTACTCCACTAGTTGTAATAGGAACCTTCAGGCCGCGTGAAATTTTAAAATAGTTCGAGCCATGTGAAAAATGTAGGATTTCGTGACGCCACGATGAATGCTCTTGTCGCATGCAGGACTTCACGATTGTTTATTATTTTATTTATTATTTATCGCTTGCAGATCGACGATACGAGTTTGTCAATCTTCATTGATACGAATTAGTCAGGACATTACCCTCCGTTTACTGTTGGGAACGGATTCTCTTAATCAATTCGCGGTCTGTCATTTTACGCAATATAAGTAAGTGTAAAAGAAAATTAAACTCAAACCATTTAAGTCCAGTATTTGTTATTCCAATAACTGAGAATGAAAACACGCATGCGGCGTTCAGCCATAAAATTAATACAAGGAAGACATTTATTTTCTTAATCCTAAAGTTACCTACATTTGTTTAGCACGTTCCCATATTTTTCCTGACAGACACATTAATTTATACGCTGATGGGTTTTTTTGTTTGTTGTTAATAAAGTGGCAAAAGTCCAACCAGTTTTATCGTCTAATATTTCAATTACAAAGGTCCCCGCTGCCTACTTCTAATGTCTATAATGAGGAAAATCACCGATCATTTTCCGATGCGTTTCCTGCGGAATGACATAGGTGCATCTAAATGCGGGAAATAATCTCATTATCTCAGACGAAAATAAAACGTAATTAATGAGATTATTATATAGAAAAGACGTCGGGATAGTTGAAACTAATGACTACCGTAATTAAAAATGAATTAAGATTCTTGTGCCAAAGGCTCGTGAGCAATCAATGTCCGTTTGACAATTAGATCTCCGTTTCCTCTTCGGCCAGACCTGATACAACCGGCGACATTATTTAATTATTTATATACCTGACTGGTCCTTTGTAAACTGATAGTTAACAAGTGTTGTTATTTTTCAGGCTCGCCGATTAACCGACTTCCAATCATGGCCAAATCCGTTCTGGACCTTTTCGAGCTCTATAATCTTGTAATCGCTCGCGGAGGTTTGGTGGATGTTATTAATAAGAAGTTGTGGCAGGAAATAATCAAAGGACTCCATTTACCCTCTTCGATAACGTCGGCTGCTTTCACTTTAAGGACTCAGTAAGTATTTATGTTTCCAGATGTAGGTACAAAGGCTGATTGGACCTTGATTGTTATCGGAAGGGTCGACGACTTTGACTAGAGATTTCGTCGCTTTACATGGTATTCATTCTCTAGATGTACCGGGTGATTTCTAGCGTGCGCTTCGGTGATTTTATTGCAATTCATTTTTCTGCTTTTGTTCCGAATGATCAATAGTAAATATCACCTAATAGGTCGCCGGTTACGGAGGTAATTCCGATGGTGCTTGGCGGCGGATGTGACCTATTGGGTTGTCGCAGAAATTTAAATTAAAATTTTTATTGAAATTACCTTACAAAGTTTCTGCTAATCGATTCGGAGAATTACAAAAGGAAAGTCTGAACTTCTCCCACCATTCCTCTCTCAATCCTAGAAGTGATGCAGCAAAGCATCTATACCATCTTGCACGTTTATATACAGGGTATTTGGGAAAGTTTGTACAAAACTTGTGAAATTGAAAGTAAAGCTAAAGATGGTAAAAAAAGTTCGTGTAAATATTGATCTCGCAGAACACCGTTGCTGATATACGGCCTCCTGTCATTTGGAGTTTTTTCAAATAGCTTTCTGATTAAGGTAATGGAGTGAAAATTATAGCTAATAATCATACCATAAGAGTCGTTAATATCATAAATTTCATCAATATATCATAATTACAGATAAAGAAAGGTAGTTTTCTAACTACCACAAAAAACAGAACATTGCAGATAGAAGTTTTTCTATATTTTTGTATTCCTTTGAATTATCAGGTAAATAATTTTATATTTAATGACTTAGACTTAAAAAAAAAATATATATATATATTTTTCAAATCCTGCGTAGCTTCGTCAGAAATAACTATTTTTGAAACAATATATGGCTCAGAAC
The DNA here is from genome assembly GCF_040115645.1 of Euwallacea fornicatus. Taxonomy (NCBI): domain Eukaryota; kingdom Metazoa; phylum Arthropoda; class Insecta; order Coleoptera; family Curculionidae; genus Euwallacea; species Euwallacea fornicatus. Next base: position 3,432,959 of record NC_089564.1, read on the forward strand.
AGTAACATTTTTAAAATCTTTTCACACAATAAGCATCTTTCACAATGGCAATTTTATTGTAATGATTGTCACTTATATGTTTTTTTATGCATTTTATGAGTCATAATCTAAAATTTAATGTAAAAATTTATTTTCTTCATCCCCTTGTCTTCGTATGTTAATTGTTAACTTTATGCGTACATCCATAGATCTCTTTCAGTATGCCGACTATTGCCATCACAGAAAGGGCCAATCACTACGATGAAATTGTCGCTACCAAAAATGACTAATATGTAAAAATATTAAAAAATGTTACTGTTCTCAATAATAAATTATTTAAAAAATTATTATTTCTGACTAAATTATGCAAAATTCGTAAAAAAATTAGAGATATTTTTTCTTCGACGAAGTCTATTTCATTAAATAATAATATTACATATTTGTTTAATACTTCATATGAATTAAAATTATTCGAAAATATTTCTACTAAGGGTAGTCAGACGACTGCCCTTACTTATAATGGACTTTGATCAAACTTATGACAGTTAAAGACTCTTATAATACGATTATTACTTGCAATTTTCGTTCCATTACCTTAATTAGAAAGAAAGTTATTTTAAAAAATATCCAAATGGTAGTATCCTTGTGGAGGGCCATATTTCAGTAACGATGCTCCGCCGGACCAATATTTATAGGAACTTTTTTCACTATTTTTGGCTCTACTTTCACCTCTTTCAGTTTTGTATGAACTTTTCCAAACACCCTGTACAGTATGTATGTAAGTAAATTATGGAATAAATTCATTTACCGGGTGTGAAATTAAAATAATAAAAAATGCTTGAACACGTCGACTTTAGTTCAAAATTGTACATACATATTTTGGTTGGATAACATTAGTAGTGATATCATCATTTTTCCAGATATGACGTTGGTGTTAAATTTTTTTAATCGTAACTCCTGGGTTTGATAATTTTATGTGGAAGAGCGCACTTTTTCACGTGTAGAACATAAAATTCTTTACTGTGTTACATAACAAATTTTTTGATAAATTCTCAAAAACATATTTTTAATCCGGATCCGGCCTATCCGGATATTTGCTGTTAAATAAAATGCACCTCCTGTTGTGCTCGCACTTTATCACCATATCCATCATCATATCTCATTTCTTTGTGTTACGGGTAAACGCATTGTAACATAACTTTTACTTCAAATTAAACTTTCACGAAGTCAAACTAAAACTAATAAATATGAAAATTTAAGTATTATTCGATTGTTGTGTATCAAAGGAATAAAAATACTTTTTATTAAGAAAATAAATAAATAGATCAACAAAAAGGTTACTCCGATCCGTTTAGTGGATGTACAATATATCTTTTATCGTTAGGTACCGTAAAGAAAGAAATTTTTATATTCTGAGTGTAAAAAGTGCGCCCTTTTACGTAAAATTATCAAAAATAGAAGTAACCATTACCGACACCGACACCGTATTTGGAACAATGACGAGGTTGCAGATAATATTATCTAACAAAAATATGAGGAATATTAAACTAATATCGACGTGTCCAGGCATTTTTCATTATTTTAATACCAAAACGAGAAAATTAATTCGTAGCATCTTTTATATGTGCACTGTATAACCTTTAGATAGACAACCTAAGGTTCTGAAAAAATATATAGTTCTTATTTCTGTCGTTTCTTGCTTACTTCTTTTATATTTATAATTTGATCTTTAACACTTTCATAATACCCATAGGTGGGTCCTATTTATTCTGTCACATTCTAAGACCAGAAAAGACTTTTGCCTTCTATAGTGTTTTCAATCAATTGACAGAATAAGTACTTCTAAGTGTAAATCTGCTGAATGTTCCTTCTTATCTTGATTATTATTACCATGTGAGAAAAGAAATCTGAAGAAATATTGAAATTATACCCCAGAGAACTGCTATATATTAAAAATTTCATCACAGTTTTATTAAGTCTCACCCACAAAAACAACATTTTGATAATGTTTTAGTGTTTCCCTAATATTTCTTGTAATTAAAATATGTGTCAACTGTTTTTAAGATGTTTCTAGTTCAAAGAAACATGGTTGAGACACAGACACACTAACATATTTGAGATATACTATCAATTTCAAGTATATTCTGGAAACATGTCACTTCTGGACTACTGTTTAGACTCTTGGATTGACAAATCAGTACTACTGCGGACTTTCCTCCATTATTTTAGAGTTTTCTGTCTTACATGAAAGTTGGGGCGGAAAGGTTTATACGTACTAGTGGTATTTTCTAGTATACGTAAAAGATCGTATACGTATAGTATAAGATCACATTTTATGGACCTGCCTTTATACAGGGTGTTTCCTAACTACGTGTAAAAAATTTAAAGGCGTAATACTCGACTGATTTTGAGTCAAAAATGTCTAATAAACATATGTCCGCAAATGTCTTGTTTCCAAGATACAGGGTGTTGAAATGTGACAAGAAAAAGTGATTTTATTTCCAAAATGACTCAATTTGGGTGTTTGAATTTTAGAAAAGACAATTATTATCAGCAAGGCCGTAAACAAAAACCATATTGGCCATTTCTTGATTAGTGTAATTAGGCATTTGAAAAATTTTCAAAACTGAGGTATAATCTGATTTTTGGGACACAGAACTAAATTCTTTCACTTTAGAGAGTAAAACACCAAAATAACACTGACTATCTTGTTTATAGTAGTAGAAGTAGCAAAAAAACAAACAATAAACAAGTTAGTAAATACCACCAAACCTTTAGAAACCTTTAAAACCTTTTTCAACGTCTTTCAGTTAACACCCTGTATCTTGGAAACAAGGCATTTGCGGACATATGTTTATTAGACATTTTTGACTCAAAATCAGTCGAGGATTACGCCTTTAAATTTTTTACACGTAGTTAGGAAACACCCTGTATAAAGCCATGTCCTAAATTGCTTCCATTTTGATTTACAGATCGTTGAAGTTTCATTTTTTTTCGATTTTTATTAATTTTTCAGTTGTTTTACAGATAATTAACTCAATATTGGTAGTAACAAACATTTTAACATGGCGAACAAACTGGAACTGTAATAATTAAAAAACTCTACAGGGCGTTACTGTTTTCCTGGTTGCCTTCAATATTTTATATCAGCACTTTTTTAAGACATTTTTTAATTTTATTCATTGATTTCATTTAATCCCTGATGTCTATTATTAACCTTTTCACCTCTTCATTTTTTTAATTAACAACAATATTTTAAGAGTTATTTGCAAATATTTAAATTATTAATTTCGATTATAATCAAAGTAATTGCTGCAAATGTCCTCGTACCAAAATGCAAGATTGTATCTTTTTTTCTCATGGATTACCGGGTTCTATGAAAAATTCCAGGTGTATTTCTAATAGTTTTACAAACGTTTACAAATTTTCCAAAATTTACTACTTTACCGTTCTATCATATATTTAAGTCATTCCAGACGAACGTAATTAGACATTTTTTCAAATATGTCTTAAACTATTATTCCTGATTTAAAAAAAACCGAAGGAGTCAAAAAGTTAATGAAAGACATAAGGGATTGAATGAAGTTAACGAATAAAATCTAAAAATATCATAAATTTTCCTGTAAAATATTGAGCGCGACCACAAAGAAAGTAACGTCCTGTGGAGCATTTCAAATGATTGTTATTTCAGTTTGTTCGTAATGCTAAAATGATTGGTATTACTAATGTTGAGTTAATTACCTTTACAAATAACAAAGAAACTAATAAAAATCGAAAAGAAATTAAACTCCAATATTCTCTAAATCAAAACGGAAACAATTTAGGACATACCTTTATAGAAAATCAGCTTACAATCAGCTGATGATTCACCCATTTGTTTTTTTACCGTCCATTAAGAAACGCTCTGTATATCCATGGGCGTTAAAAATTCGAGGTGTTCATACTTCTACCTTTGCAATTATAGGACATCGAGAATCAGAGGGAAAATCGAGCATTTTACTGCGGAATGAGTTAAATTTAAACAAAATAGAGTTTTGTTTGCCTCAACTGATAAATCCAAGAACTTTAACTTTAAGTGACAATATATCAATATTCTGGTAACTTTAACAAAAAAGAAATTTCCATAGATATTGAGCAATTACTTAATGCTCTGCTCTGAATTCATCGTTCCTGTAGAAATGATCTTGCTGGTCAACTTATCAAAAGTTTGATTGGCCCTTACCAACGTTAACGCTTGCCCGAAGATGTACTCACTTATTAATTCACGCCTGAGAGCCTTAAAGACGTTTTGCAATTAATGTTTTCACTCACAGATGATTTTGTTGACGATTTGAAGAACAACATTTAGTATTTTACACTCGAAAGGAAATGTTCAAACCACACCATTATACATTTTTTTAGAATTATAATTGAAACAACCGTTCAGATATGGTTCTAGTTTCCATGTTGATGTTCCTGGGTACTGTTAAATTTAGTTGAAATTCAACCATTTTCCTCCTGTCGTTTTTCCACTCAATCACCAGCCCGAAGACACCTATTGTCCTTCCCCTGTAAATTTGTTGTTTTTGTTTAGAGTGGACAAAAATAGAAATAGCTCTCACTGTATATGACTTAATCCCCTCACTCGTAAGTCTTACGAGTAGGTAGCGAGGAACACACGTACATATTGAGGACCTGGAGTTACCTCTCAAACAACATTTAAGCCATATCTCAAGCATCATCTTCCGCCATACGAACACGCCCTGATAAAATAGGCGCAACGATTACCTCTCTCAAAATTGTCTCAAAAAGCCAATTACGACACACGTTTAATTAGTTCTAGAGTAATAAATAAAATGAGCTACTTTATTGGCAATTTAAATGTTCCAAACCCATTACCAATACAATTTTCATATTCTCCCTATTCGGCCATTAAAATGACGACTGAAGAGAGGACTGCTTTTATTATTTCACAAAAACCCACACATAAAATTCGGCAATAAATCACTTTTATTAAATATAATTAACCTCAAAACTTCTTATAATAATTAAAGCGGATTTTAACATCTCAGAGCTTTAGAGTTGAGTCTCATTTTTACTTTTTTTTTTTTCGACTGACTCGTTTTATTGACCGTTCAGGGTGATGTATCAGTTTAATAGCGTATGATTTAAATTTTTATTGACATCGGGCTGTAAATCACGGTTTCGTGTATGCCCCAATGGCACACCGCATCGGGAAATAATCTCATTCCTTCCACGGTGTGTTATTTTATTTCTTTTTCTTTTCAGCGTTTTTTATATGTTAAATTTTATGTTTATTTCGTCGTTGGGAGATGGGACCAATGAGAAGGCTCGGTTTTTGTTCGAAGTCTTCTCGTAAGCTTTTTAAGAGCAATCTTCATTGCTGTATGGTAGACGCAATTTACATATAATATAGTTTTGCGCCGTATTTTCCGAGTTTCTTTCGAAGATGTGTGAAACTACTGCAAAGGTCATTTCTACCTCAAAACTATAACCATCCAAAGCATCTTAAATTCTATAGAACTTTTAAAAACTTTTTAAAATTTCCGTAATTTTTTTCCTCATTTCTTAAACACATTTTCTAACCCTGTTTCAAAAATTGCAAATGAAAGTTTCAACATTTTCAAATTTTTAACTTTTTATAATTCACCACTGGCAAATGGTTAGTGACGTTCCAGATATTCGATATATGCAAACGGTTCTTAAAAATAGCATTATATTTGAGCCTGTGTTACCATGTTCTGTACTCAAATTTCTATCTCAAATTCAAATTTCTAAATTTCTAAATGATGAGTAATTTGTTAGTAATAAAGCTCATGCTTCTCTTCTTATCTTAACATGTCCACGATTTTCAAACATTTTTTTTTTTTTTTTTTTATTAAAAGATGCTCTTTGCAAGATCCTTTAACGCTATTACAATCTGATCTTTTAAATAGATCAATGAGCAATTTTCTTCTAACTCAAATTATTACATGACAATTAAAACTAAAGTCTTATTTTCTAGTTTGCCTTAAGATCTAATAAGTTTACTACACTAAACTTAGCATATAACACAAATACCGCACAATAATCTGCTTTTCACTATCACTATTTCACTAACTCGAAAGGCTTGGTTCTCTTGAGTCTTTTTACTATGTTTGTGTGGTCTAAGAGCTGGAAGGCCTCGACATCACATGGTTAAGTAACCTTTGTTCGTGGCTACTGGCAACTTTGGTGATGGTTTGATCAACAGCCTTCATTTGAAGGTCCCGATGGATGTCTCTGTGTCGACAGTACCAAGGTGCATCAATGATGTTCCTTAGTGCTTTGTTCTGAAATCGTTGGATCACTTGTGTGTTGCTGTTACTGGCACAACCCCAGAGTTGAATACCATAGATTCAAACAGGTTTCAGCATTTGTTTGTATAATAACAGTTTGTTGTGTGTAGATAACTTGGAATTTCTTCCAAGGAGCCATTACAATTTTTTTTAGTTTCTTTTTGACATGAACTTTCCAGCGGAGTCTCGTGTCTAATGTCATTCCCAGATATTTAGCTGAGTCAGCATGGGGAATCTGGGTATTGTTGATCCGGATGGGTAGATGTTGCTTTTGTTTATTGGTAGGGTCTCCATGTACAGACTTGTTTTCATTTAACGTGATTCGCCAGGTTTTGGTCCAGATATCAATTTTAATATCAAAGGTTTCAAGTTTTTCAGCAGCCTCTTCATGATCTCTTCCGACAGCAATGACTGCGGTGTCATCAGTCAGTCAAAAAAACCAATTCAGAGCAGAAAATTCCAAATTTGTATGTAAATCTTAACATTAACACACATATGGAGACGGAACTTTTATGGTATGGGGTGTGATGTCGGCTGCAGGGGTTGGAAATTTGGTAAATAATAATGGACAGTGACGTACAATTGAACAAATCAAATCTCCTGAGTGTATCTGAAAAATTGTGCTTTATCAAATACTGTTATGCATGATAACGATACAAAGGACACTGCTCTTTTAACAAGGTAGTGGTTGCTCTATGACATTAAAAGTTATTTTTAACCCTCAGTCACACTGCCTGTTCCTATCACCTGATTTTGTTTCGATAAAACATTTGTGAGAAGAATTAGAGAAATGGATTAAATCACATAACTGAAATAATAAAGATGACCTAAAAAGAATATTACAATAACAGTAAAATCAAATACCGCTAATGGTGACAATAAATATGATTAAGTCAATGCTACGCATGCCTCAAGCGGTCATCAAAGCCGAAGGACACCCGACAAAATATTAATTTCTATTAGAATTAGTGGATTTTTATTAGGTTTTAAATCATACGAAAACTTTAATGTCATTAACTTTAATGGGTGATTCCTTGCCATATTTTATGAAAAAATGTTCATATAAACATGTGTCCTAACTTGCATCATTTTCGAGATACAGGGTGTCAAAGTTTCATTAAATATCGAGCTTTTATTAATTTTATTCAAACTTGTTTTTACCTTAGATCTTAAAAATACCAAAAATTAAGCGAGTTACAAAAAAAGTCAAAGGACAAGAAAGTTGTATTTTGAATTGTTTAGTCTGATACAAATATCAAATTCAGAAAAAACGGTGGCTTACAATAATCACATTATTAATATCAATAAGGTAATTATTTGTGACGCCACTGGTATTATTATTTAAAATGTAATGACATCAAAAGTAGCCCCTTACAAATACTAACAAACATGCCAAGTTTCGTCAAAATCGGTCCAACGCTTTTTGAATAATTAGTAAAAACTTGATATTTTAATAAAACTTTGACGCTCTGTATCTCGAAAATGATGCAAGTTAGGAGACATGTTTAAATGAACATTTTTTCATAAAATGTGACAAGAAATCACCACTTAAAAATAATGACATCACTTAAGTTACACCCTATATTTCAGATGAAATTATTTGTGTAGACTTTTAGTTATTTACGTTGCTGTACTTTTGCGATTTTTTCTTATTTTTTGAAGAATAAACTGTTCATGTTGCCTTGTGATAATCTTTGGATGACCAGTTCCTGTTATTGTGTTAATACTGTCAAATTTGTTTATAATGTTTAATGAAACATTTTGACCTTTTTTTCAACCATTTCGATCTTTTTAGTTCGATATTTTACCATCTTTACTTATCGAGTGATCTGAATATAATTTAATTATAAATTTTCGGAGATCACTTGATAAGTCACAATTTATTGAAGAAAAAGTATTTTACTAGCAACAAATCAAAACTAAACTAGAACGGATGATATTTAGTTACGACATTGTAAACAATGTTTACCATACGGAAAATAAAATAAAAGCTATTTTTCGCCAACATTTTAAAAAATATAATCGTAAATGTGTAAATTGTTTTCAGTACCTGCGATTAAAAATATAAATACTAAATAATATATTTGTTGTATAATATTTAAAACAGCGCTAGTTTACATATTTTATATAAAAAACTCGTTTTTGCAGTTTTAAAGCTATTGTTTAAAGGTTATACGGTCGTACGAAGATTTTTTTATACTACTGTATTTGCAAATAATAGATGGCGCTTTTTGTAAAGAAAATCGCTCATCGAGTTCAACTTCACAGGATAACATGGTTTGTAAAGTAAAAATTTCAATTATTCAATAAAAAAAGGGCCTTAAAACTATACAGGGCATTTCACAACTTCTCGGACAAACTTCAACTATATGTACGAAGTATTACATAAGAATTTCATTTCACAAAAAAAAATTAATGAAAGTCTTACAGATAACCAGATAAACAAAACAAAAGTTTATTTGGTGCCTTACGCTGATTCAAGAATTTAACTTTTCTATTAAACTTAACACTTCACATAAAAATTACAAAAAATTGCAAAAATTGTTTATATTTTTTCCATACTGATAAGGGAGCGACACTACTTAACTAATCTAACTAATTAATCTTAAATATGTGCTTTTAGCGATCCGAACACGTATGTGGTTAATGCACGATAGGGCACCTGCACATTTTCGTTTAAATGTCCTATATGTTTTGATCTAAGTACACTGAATACGTTGGATCGGCTGGCGTGTGCAGTAGCTTGGCCTCCGCGGTCTTCAGATCTACATCCCTTAGATTTCTTTTTATGAAGATATTTTGAAAACGAGGTTTACGGTACCGAATTGCGGAATGTTGAGGAATTGTGACATCGGACTAGAACGGCGACCAATAATTTGCGTCTTCGAGAGTAACAGACGGGAGGAATGTTCGAACTACTCGGGCACAAATAAATTTGAAGGGCTCCAGCTTGCCTTCCAGCCAATGAAAACAGTTTTGCACAAATTTTGTAACACAGAATAACATAGAATAAATTATTATTGTTTTTCTCGTTACCTGTAGAACTTTCATTATTTATTTTATTTTTTTGACAAATGGACTTCTCATGTAACAGTGCACATGCAGTCGAAGGTTGTCCGATATGTTGTGAAACACCTTGTATAAAATCTTAGTTATATAGAAAAGAGGACTGATGGAAAAAGTTGCTAAATCGGTGACTAAGACATCGGCATATCGGAAAAGTAAACACACATTAGATTTCACATAAATATGTCATTATTCGCCGATCCCAAATTGAGCAATTGAGTAATAATCAAAACATGGTTACATCCCGTAATATTAAACAAATTATGATATTGTGTTTTTCGTAACTAAATATTTGGTTTTTAAAAGTGATTGTACTCAAGCAAACATGCGGGTGTAATTTTACCATAGGTGGAGATATCGAAATAAGCTTTGTTAATGCAATTTACTCAAGGTTAGAAACCATTTATATTAGCAGATTACAAATGAAGATTAACGTAAACGTTTCTTGGAAATTAAATAATATAATTTTCTGGAGTTAACTCTGACCATCTTTAACAAATTCAGTCTTCTTGAGGACCATGTTATTAAGGTCACAAACTCAAGTATCAGGCAATAATTTGCGCAAATAATGGCGAAATTAATTAAAGAACAAAAATCAAGTTAATTTCTATAGGAAATTTTAGAAGTGTTCCTATTAAGTTCTATATTTTACATTACAAGTTTGCACACTGCTTTTAGTGACTTGTCCTCCTTTGATGTGTTGATGCAGAAATCATTTAAATTAATAATTAATTTTTACAGGTACATGAAATATTTATACGAGTACGAATGCGAAAAACGAAACTTAAGCACACAAGCGGAACTACAGGCTGCAATTGATGGAAATAGACGAGAAGGAAGGAGAGGCAGTTATGGCCACTTCGATGGCATGCCCAGGTACGGCTTCGAGTAAGTTTCGATTTTTACCAACTCGCGAGTGAAGAAATTCATTTTACCGCATTCTTTTGGATAAATGAGGGGAAATTTACCGCATCGAATGTGGTAAGGTTTGTCTTCGGCTCTGTGTGCAATAAAGCTACTTTTCCTACTCGCGCGGAGAAAAGTGCCCTTGAATAGGTAAGTTATTTAAGCACAGGAGAGGGAACTTTCCGCATGCCTTTGGGTGAGGGATGGAACAGTAGTTCTCGAAAGTAAAGTTGAGTGAAATGAAGTTATTTTTTCCCACTGATTTTACAATAAACAAAATGTATACAGAGCATTTCGAATCCAACCTTCACCATTGGGATCTCGAATGCTAGAAGAAATGCGAAGAATTTCCAATGGAAGCAAAATTGTGTAATTTAGCGCTTGGCCAAACGCCTTTTTGAAAATTTCAATTTCCCGAGTATTTCCGAAAATATTTAAGAAAAATTAAAAATTGGAGATGTGTTTATTTTTTTAAGCGTTATTTGACAAAAAAGCCTAAAATCGCAAGCACATTTTCAATGTCACTTTTCCTCAGCTACACGATGCCGTTTTCAGATTTGCCATCTAACTATTTTTCCGCCGAAAAACTCAATGTTCGCTCTCATAAGAAAATATAAAATTGATGCTGGTAGCCGAAGAGCGAAACGTCGGATGGCAAATCTGAAAGTGTTGTGTAGCTAAAAAAAAAAGTGGCAAAGAAAATATGCCTGTGGTTTTGGACATTCTTATCAAATAATGCTAAAAAAAAACAAGCAAAACCTCCGATTTTAACTTTTTCCTTAATATCTTTTTGAAAACGGCATTTGAATAAACGTCAAATTACGCAATTGTGTCTCCATTCTAACTTTTTGGTATCTCGTCTAGGTTCTGAGATCTCAATGGTGGGGGTCGAATTTGAAATGCCCTGTATATGCAGTACCGCGAAATTTCTTCCAGCAAATAATTCTACAGTTAGCAAAAGAATTTTTGGGTCTACTCAAAAAATGCTTTTTACGTTAAAATCTAAAAATGGTTGTCAATTTTAGCATTATGATATATTTTAGGAAGTGTATTTACTGAATAGAGAACCCGTAGGACTCTTAATACGGAATAAGTCATTAACATATCATTTTTCGGAAATAACTTCATGCATTTTTACTTTTTTGCGCTATTTCTCAGTTCAGAATCGTGTCCCGTATGGTTCAGCCTTTACTATACACTAAATCATTGGCGTATCATAGCATTTTAAGATTCAAGAATTTTCCTATTTTAAATCTTCCGTTTAATTTTTTTATTGAGTGCGCCTCTTACTTGAAAGTAGCTACTCTCATATCTGTCAATTTTCATAGAATTCTTATAGCATTCACTATATACTATAGTGTATCGTAGTATAATGTTTTGAGATCCAGCACATTTAAAAAAATTACTTCTTTCTTAACTTTTGTAAATTCTACCTCGAATATTTTCATCTGTACGTCCCTGTTTTTTTTTAATTAGTTCTAGCTTTGTTAATTGCAATGTTATTAGCGGGCAAGAAAATTTACAAAATCCTCTAATTGATTTCATAAACAAAAATATTACATTTGTTAATGTGCAAAAACGAAACATTATTTCTGAGAAAATTTTCCTTCGATTCAAGGTAAAATTTCAGCAAAATGGAACTTGAATATGGTACCTAATCCATCCGTGAAAGGGCTCGTTTTCGCATATACATGGTACCTTTCCCCCAAGTCGTAATTTTGCACTGTTGAAATGTTTACTTTCATTTATTTAATTTTCTGATTTTCCAGGCCTCCAAATCCGATCCCGCTGAACCCTCTCACATTAGCCCAAGCAGCCGCCCATCAACAGCAAATGGTAGCCAGAGTAAATCCTGCCATGTCCACGGGATTAAGTATGCATAATGGTGCTCACCATCCTAGTCACCCACCACCAATGAACGCACCCACCAATGGAGCACTAGCTCACCCTAACTTAGCAAATTTTACACCTCAAGAACTATTAGATTACGTGAGGCTTATCAATCAAGAAATGAGGTGAGTCGATACAGTCCACAGTGTGGTCTCACGAGGTGGGTCAGTGAAGAGTAATTTTATGTTTTAAAGTACATGTTTGATTCACAACTACAGGTATCTCTGATATGATCGGTACTCTTAAATATATCTTTAGTATTGAACATGAATCTAAATAAAGACAATTTTGTTCACATAGATGATATCTCTATTTGTTAACATCAAATGGAAGATGAACACCTTATTTCTTAGATTGTTTAACTAACATTTTGTAATTGCCAATATATTTTCCTCTTGAATATAGGTAACTTCTGTACATGAACAAATAATAAGACCTAAGTATTTATTATATATTTTTTTTAAATTAGCACTTCACACATCAGTAGGGGTTGTTGTAGCGGTGAAATTCCACCCAATTTTGAGTCAAAATATAGAGATACATATCAAAGGTTTGTAAGAGATCTACTTTTATTCTCCGGAATAGTCCATCGTTGTGGCCTAGTTTTAATAAGCACTTTATTATACGCAATTACTCTTCCACTTTATATCGCATACAATTCTCCATAAGGATCTATTGCAGAACTGCGGCGGCCACAGCAACATCACCCACCCAAGTAGATCTTACGCTTCCAAACGGTACCACAAACCTTACTCCTCTAGAGCTCCAACAACGCATGAGTTTTTACAACTGGTGCAATAACAATAGAACACAAACTGAACCTCAGAAGGAGCCCATCAATCTTTCAGAATCAACTTCGAGTTCAACGGTTAAACGGGAGCCGGAAAACAGAGAGTCTCCTCCACCACCAAAGAGAGTTTCCAGGGAAGGTGATGAACGATCTAATTCGCACACCCCCGAAAGTGTTGCACCCATCCACAGCACGCATATCAGGATTAATAGCAGAGGTAAGTTTAGAATTTTGAATGTTGGTTTGGTTCGATCAAAGGGAAATAAAAAAAAGGGCCTTCAGTGATGGAAGTTTCTCAGAATCAATTACATCTTGTGGAAACGCGATAAACGTGAGAAAGCTATTGATAGAGTTTCCAAAGTCTTCAGTAAATATATCAGATTTTTTTAAGACTTAATTTAGTACAAATACTTTTAGAATTAAGTGAAGTAATTTTTTTTTAAATATTTCTTATACATATGAAAATCCTGATCAATAGAAGAATTGATATAAGATACATAATTCGTAACGTACACGATCATTGGAAAACTCGCCGCTTCGCTGCCTTGTTTTGTATTCTTGGACTGATGCGATGTTGATTTGCCTTATATTTGTGTATATATTGCTAATTCTAAGATTTGTGATTTCATGAAAATATGTTGGTATCAAGAAGATTTTCAGAAAATTTATTGAGAAACAAAGATTCACTCCCTTAACCCTCCATCGGTCGCGGTGTTATACAGAAAATGTAACAATATACATTTGATCTCGTATTAGTAGACCAACCCGCTAATCGAAGACTCCTTATGCAAGAACAATTATATTTTTCTTATGGTACTTTTTTTAATGCTTTATACTCATTATACACGGTGTTGAAGTTAATATTTAAAAAAAGTTGCTAATAACTTGGCTGCGTCTTAACCTATTTTAATAAAATTGTACAGTGATATACATATATGTCTATTAGGCGCACATTTCCTATAATTTGGGCAAAAACATTTGGAAAAACGATGGACAAAATGAGGGGTTGTGTACACGTTTTCGCCCGATTTTTTTTACCCACGCCAATGGCGCATTTGTCTAATAATTCAAAATAGTTATTTCTTTATGTAGATTTCTTCATTCTTGTGAAGTTCTGATTTACAGCTTACTTTAGAAGCTACTTCAGCTTATAGTCCACTAATACGTGGCTTCGAATTTTTATTTATTTGATTAACCACACTAGGAAGACGAAATTTTACCATGTTCATAACAATCCGGGTATTAGCACGACAATGATTGCTTTTGAAATGGAAAATTAAGACATCAGTAAATACGACGTACACCAAGTATTAAAACGACAACCATGTGCGTTTTGGAAGGGCCTCTCGATATAAATAAAAAATTGAAGCCACCTATTAGGGACAATAAGTTGAAATATCTTCTAAAGTAAGCAGTAAATTAAAATTCAATAATTATTATATTTAATAATAATTAATGATGAAGCAATCCGGGTAAAGAAACAACTAAATTAAGTAACTAAACAAATGCATCATTAGATGCGCAAAAAAGTTGGGGAACAAACGTATACATGACTCACTATTTTCTCCATTGTTCCTCCAATTTTTTAAACTCAAATCATAGGTAATGTATTCCCATAATCGAACTATATATAATTTCAAAAGTTCATTGAAATATTTTAAGAAACACTAAAGTTATTAACAAAAGTAATTTATTTTCGATGAACTTCAGCACCCTGTGTAATGAGTATTAAGGTCCAAAGAAAAAAATGTTATAAGGAAAGTCTATTTTTGCATAAGATATCTCTGGTTAACGGATGGGCCCAGTAACACGAGACACCCTGTATACTATCTTCAAGCTCTTTTTTCGAAACTCCAAATATGTCTCTCAGCTTTTGAGAATGCCTCATAGATGTCACCACGCATTATTCCTGTGTGTAAACTCGGAGTGAAGGTGAATGCCTCTCATTACTACGATTAAAAGTAGTTGAGATTTAACCAGCAACTGTTAAGGTATTCAGAGAATCTAACCATGTGACATTTGGTATATGTGAATTTCTTTTTTTTTTAATATAATTTCGCATATTTTAACACATGTACTTGTATCTTTTTGCAATACATTCTATTATTATTACATTGTGACAGAATTCTTGTAGGTCCATAACATATAAAATATCTATTTTTTATACCTTCCTTTGTAGTGTTCATATTTTATTGATTAGAGGCATTTATTGCTGAATAAAAAACTTTTAATAAATAATTTCGATATTGTTATAATCTAATCGCGTCACCTACCGTGACATACACGCGACAGATGGCGTCGGAAAGAGACCCGGAACCGCTGGAGGGTTAAAATCAAATTAAAAATGTTGAAGGTGAAAGTTTCCGTTTCATTTGTCAACACTTTCAATTGACAGTTGCAACTTTGCCAAAGTGTCTTAAATTGAGTTTTCTAAACCAGCTCGTTCATTTCATAAATTCGTTCATGTTTATTGCCTTGATTATAATCCACTAATGTTAACTGAAAACGCATAACGATGTCCATAGATACGCAGGATAATAACTGTTATCCAAAAAGTTTACTTAAATAGCAATGACAACACTGTAAATTCAACTGTTTGTGTGTTTCTGTCAAAGTTTGATGAACATTTTAAAAAACAAATGCCAAGCGCCGCGTTGCCATTTCCTGTTTAATATCGAGAACGATTCAGGATGTTAAATATAGGAAAATTCCAATTATAAATATATTTTCGTACAATTTCTCAGAAAGCTTTAGGTTGGTCATATTTCATTGTCACACTCCTGGCTCCTTTGAAACCTTGATTCGTCGAATGCAGAATTTTTTTTGAGGAGTATTTCCAGCAACTTCTAGCAATCAAACCCAATTTCTAATAGTTAAACTCATAAGTAACATGAAATCGAAAAATTCGACAAACAATTCTTCATAGATGTTGCTAACAAGCCCTGCATCAACAATTCGAAATTACAGAGTGAGCGAAGTGCCAGGAAACATAATCAATCACCCGAGCTTCACTCTATTCGAATCAGTTAATTTTGCTCTCCGAAGTTCTTTTTATATGCGTGCCAAAGTGACGCAACGAAAAGTTTATTAAATTCAAAGCAGATCATTAATTTCAACGGTTGATTGATTACAATTTTGTGTCCTCTGTGAAGTAATTCGGGTTTTCTTTTCCTCTTTCTTTGGCAACGAGTATTTTGGCATCAATTACGGTCTAGCGATGAACCATTTATCTTCGCTTATTGGTTCGCATCAAATTGGTTATACGTAGGGAAAGGAGGGTTAATGTCTTGTGGGTGTGATGGTTTCTGTCAACGAGTCGTCATGTCGTCATGGTGTCATGTTGGTTATGGCAATCTATTCTGATGATTAAAACTGGGAACTTATTTGAAGAATGACTAAAGTATGACCCTGTGGAAATTTCTTAAAGTATAGCACATTTCGCTTGAAACGCAATTCAAAAAGCCAAATTGATGGAAATCATGGAAATTTTTGAAATTGCATTTACTTAAATGTGCAATTTTCCAGTATAAAGGTTTGAAAATTCCAAAGTTAAATTTTTTTCACACATAACTATACAGAGTGTTTAGGATAGCGCAAGACATTGAAGAGGGTATTAGATTTTAGAAAATTACTCCACAGCAAATACGAAATGTAATTTTGAACATGCGCAAAAGAAATGAAAAGTGCCTTGGAGAAAATGGTGGCTTGGTAGAAGTTAAAAAAATTTAATTGTTTCTTGTGATGTAATTTTAATTTTCTTTTGTTTTATTTGTTCTGTATAAGCCTAAGGCCATAACTAAGTTGTTATAAACTATAAATTTTGGAAAATAAGTAAATAACTAGTGTGTATTTTTAATTCTTTTATAAAATCGTTATTACTTAAAATTTTTGACAAAATTTTGTACAGGTCTGCTTTGAGAGGTATTAATCCAGTGGTGTGCACAGATTTTTCTTTAAAAATCTCTAATATGATTTATTAAAATTTTGCTCGTAGGAACTGTCATATGCCTTGAATTTTATATCAACCAGGCCATTTTTGATAAAAATGTGCAGTTTATCAATCTATAATTTTAAAAAAATCCGGGCTAAATCGCACAATCAATAAACTGTTTACAGACTGACCTCAAAACAAATAGGTCACACTGTATATACTAAGTGTCACAGTTTTCCAACAATTAAGTTTTCAAAATAATTTTATTTCGCTGTGCTTTTTTACAATTATTGAAGTGCTATAGAGAACAAGCTCTGTTATTATAAAAATATACTAAACTTTATTATTATATATTATATATACAGTTTAACTCGCTTATAACGAACCCGGGTTATAACGAACGCTCGCTTTTAAGGAACAAAATGCTTGGAATCTAAAAAGTGTCTATTTAACTACATGTTATTCTTGTTCGGATATAATAAACACATTTATAACGAACGATTGGCTTTAGCGAACGCTTTTCGGTAAAAATTTGCAGGTCCGATCGGTTATAACGAACTAATCTATAAAAAAAGACCATTCTGTACAATTTATTAGGTTAGTTTTAGGGTATTTTTTGCCGACATAATCTCAATCCGGGAAATCCCCGTGTATTGAATCGTAGTAAATTTTACGCGAAATGAGTATGGATCGCATCAGTTGCATTTCATTTGTGTAGGAAGAAGCAAAATCCCTTTCAGGCTACACATGGAAGCTAAAAAGCGTAGTGTGTTAACCATTCAACAAAAATTAAATATAATTAACGATTTAGAAATCGGTCTTTCCAATTCACAAGTGTGTAAAAAGTATAAATTGCCAAAATCTACAATTTCCACGGTTTTCAAAAATAGAAATAAATTTAAAACTTTGAAAGGTAATGTAACAAGGCAAAAGAAAATTCGAAAACCTATAAGAAATGACATAGATAAAGTATTTTTCAAATGGTTTACGATTTAAAGGAGTCAAAACAATCCCATTACTGTCGTGATTCTACAAACAAAAGCAGAAGAACTTGGAAGACTAACGTATGGAGTAGGTGAAAATGGTAGTGAGCAGTTTGTGTGTACAAAAGGTTGGATTGGTAGATTTAAGTCAAGACATGATATATCAGCGGGCAAAATTAATGGAAAGGCTGCAGGAGTATCAATAGAAATAACATCGGAATGGCTAAAAAGTCAATGGCCAGTCATTAGTACAGGATACGATATGAATGACATTTTTTAGTGGAGACAAAACAGGTTTGTTTTACAAAATGATCCCGAATAAGACCCTAAAATTTAAGGGCGTCAAATGTACTGGTGGAAAGCAAAGCAATGAAAGAATAACTGTCTGAGTTTGTGCTAATATGACTGGAACTGAAAAACGCTCCTTGATGGTTATCGGTAAATCCAAATCTCCTAGATGCTTAAAAAATAAAGGCAAGTTACCAGTCATCTATGAGTCGAATCAACGAGCATGGATGACTAGCGAAATTTTTGAAGGATTGCTTCAAAAATGGAATGACGAACTTCGCAAGAAACGAAGGAAAATTTTACTTCTTGTAGATAATTGTCCAGCTCATCCGAGATTAGAAAATCTTGAATACATCAATCATGTGTTCCTACCACCAAACGTGACAGCTGTGTTACAACCCGTGGATCAAGGCGTTATACACTCTTTTAAGTCTTTTTCTCGAAAAATGTTTTTGGTGCGACTAATAAGTGCTTTTGAAAGCAATGAAGACCTTAACTTTACATTGTTTGACGCGATAATAATGATTAGCGCCGCATGGGAAAAAGTCTCGCTAAACACCATCGAGAACTATTTTCGTCATGCGGGATTTAAACTGCACATAATACAAGAGTACGATGATGAAGACGACATACCGTTGTTTGGTAGAATTTCAACTAGAGGAACTTGTAGATCAAAATGACGAAGAAGACATTTCATTGACAGAATGAATTAAAAAACATAATAACATCGATGTAGAAGAGTACATCAAAATAGATAACGATTTGATAACAACCGATTTTCCTAGTGATGCTGAGCTAATGAATAATGTTAAAGAACTTCTTACAGACGAAATTAAGGAGAGTGAAAACGAGGAAGAAGGGGAACCGGACGACGATGCTATGTCCCCTGTGTCACAGACTCTTTCTTCTCTGAACGTGGTTTCGAAAATCATTCACTGTACAAGTGCTGACTCTTCGGCATATCAAGTCTTCAATAAATTATATGGCTATATTGAAAGACATTCGCTTATTAAAAATCAAGTGCAAAATAAAATGACTGACTACTTTACAGTACAAAATAAATAGTAATAAGACGTGTACATCGGAATAGCAGGTAACGAATTTGCGGACTCGAGTGCGGGAAATGCGTCCCATTCACAGGTCAAAGAGCAAAATTTATACTTACCGAAGGATGTAAACATATATTTTAAAGTAACTATTGAAAGCAAGTGGCAAAACCTCTGGAATCTATCCAACACGAAACTGTCACCAATTGAACCATCTCTGCTCCCTTTTAAACAACTTCAACTAAACAGAAAGTACTCTGTGGCCATAAGAAGACTAAGAATAGGACATACAAGACTAACTCATGGTCATCTAATGGAAAGGACATCTCCCCCAAAATGTGACTGGTGCAATTTCTTGCTGACAGTCGATCATATCATCACAAAGTGCCCAAAGTATAGTGCCAATAGGATCTCCTTTCAAATTAAAAATGAACTGCACAAGAACTTGGACTCCACAGTAGATCAGAGAACAACGATAGAATTCCTGAAGTTAATCGATCTTTTTAACTCCATCTAAACGTAATCTTCATATCTACTTGATATGTACCTGTACTTAGAACGTTTTGTATTCTGTTAAATGTATGTTGAGTGCCAATAACCTAAGTAGTTGAGGCACTATAATCTTAATAAAAAAAATAAATTAATTTAAAAAAATGTTGTTTTTACCCATCTTTTCCTCTTAACTAGTGCATTAATGTTAACTAAATTCATAAAAAAAAGCGCCTAAAAAGTTTTAAGATTAACCCAATACGTATTAAGTAAAATTCGATTTAACGAACGCCCGGTTATAACGAACAAAATCTTTTGTCCCCTCGTGTTCATTATAACCGAGTTCGACTGTATATTATGTTTTAGGGTGAGTATCTTAAAAGATAGAAACTTCTTCTAATTACATGGCATTCAAGCACTTGTATTCTTTAAAATCCACTTAATTCCTATCAAATTACTATCTCAAGCGATCAACTTTACAGTAATTTCTTGAAAAAAAAAATTAATTTGAAATTATAAAATTTAAAACATCATAATATGATTATTTTGTCATTCAAAAATTTTTAGATTTTCTAGTTTCCATACGTTGCAAGATCTGGACTTTCAAGGGCATCAAAAACTTTTATTTGCTTGTTCATTTGATTTGTCCAGGGCTATGAAACTCAATATAAAATATTTTTTCAATTTCAGGTGATTCCAGAAGTGGAGAAAACTCAATGGTGGTCAGTATGGAATTAGATGGCGTCACATACCAGGGGGTGCTCTTCCCGATTTCCCGGCCGACTCAACCCATAGCTATGACCAACTAAGTAGCCGGATTGCATCGCTTTTGCCAAGCATTTTGTTCATTAATGCAGATAGAAGAATGCGGTTTTCGAGGAGCTAGATAGATAGAAATTTTCATTGACTGTTACAACTCCTAAAGTTTTTGGAAATATGGACTAAATGGTATTGTCATTACCTATTTAAAAAATGATATAGTTATTGTGCAAGTGACCTACAATGGTTTTACTTTTCGACGATTGAAGAAATTTCCTACAATTGAATAATATTGCCGCGGGAAGGGGGTTTTTTACAGTATTTCATCGTAAGAGTAATTAAAATACGGAGGTGCTAACTGAGGATTCCAATTCCATTTGACTTAACCACGCTGCATAGGGAGGTGAAGGCAACTAGCATTTGAGCAATCCCGAGTTCTGAAGTTTAAAAAATTTTCCTGTGTAACAACACTTACAGGAAAATAAAAGATTTCTCTCTACGTAAGTACATTTGACAAAAAATGATCAACATTTTGTGAAAACCCCGTCTCTCTGTTTTATCCGGCAATGACAATGAAATCTAAATAATTGATTTCAGCTATGACGTCTATTTGTACTGTACTACATGGTACTAGTTCTTAAAAGCTATTGAAACGCTTTTTTTTTAGTACAAAAGTCAGTCATAAATATAATACTGAGTCAAAGATTTTATCGACTTGAAGGTAAAATAATGATAAACAAAAAAAATTTTAACCTTAACATACAATACATGAATTTAGTGATTTTATATAGTTGTTTAAAAAAACTATTTTGATTCACTAAATTACTAATATACAACTATCAAACTTGCAGCATAGCTGCTTACTTATTATGCAGAAGACTGATACATTCCGCTAGTTAAGGGCATGTTATGTTGTCCTTTATCAACAGGTCCAAATGGAATCCACTCGTCCATAGCGCTTGACATGAAAAAGTATGCAATATATAAAATACTTATTATTTTTTGTAAGGGCACCAAAACGCGAATATACGTCTATAAATCTCATACTTTTATGTCTACTTCTTGTCGAATTATATGAGAAAGTATCTCATAAATGCAGCTAATAATGTACTGGTATTGTGCGTTTAACAAATTTTTATCGTAATGTGTATAAGGGGTGAAACAGATTACAAAGCTGGATAAGACACCTACTCACACTGCTAACAAATAAACAAACAAAAATATTCAAACCATTTTTGTTTGGTCTAATAACCATTAAATTCACTAATATACTTCTTTGTAGCTTGTTAGTAAGAGATCTGAAGTTTTGAAATTTGTTCCATCTTACATTTATATACAAAAATGCGAAATTGTTAAACTGACGTTGATGAAAAGAATCGTAATGAAAACTCATTCGATGATAAAGAGGGATTGCTTCTCTCTGGCTCTGTGAAATAAAATTTCAAAAAGTATTAAAAAAAGCCCTACCGATAACACTTCATAGGAAGTGGTAGGACAAAAACTTTAGGGGTTGTATCTATCTAGCTCCTCGAAAACCGCATACTTCTATCTTCGTTAATAAACGACATACTCGGCAAAAACAATGCAATCTGGTTAGTTTTATGAACAATCATTTGTGAAACGATTTGAGGTACCTTTATTCTATATTACCTAATAATTACTTTGGTATTGTTTATTTTGTCTTATTTTATTATTTAATTGAATTTTTGTACTGTGTAGTTTTTGATCTGAATTTTCTCAGGAAGTTTTAAAATTTTGATACTCAGTATTGAGTTTTTTCTTGATTGACTATTTCGATTTTGTGAAATATTCCATAGTTCTTCCTTCTTGAGAAATTTTATTTTATATTTGAATTAGCGATATATTATGATTAGAATGCATGTAACTAGATAATTATCGTTTATTTTGACATAAAAGTTACTTAGGCCAGTTATTTTAAAATGAATTGAAATTGAATGTTAAATTGTGTAAATGTGACATATACATTCGAATGATAAGTTCGATGCAATAAACATTAGAATTTACGCGTTTCTTTAATTTTCCCTGTAGGTAGTTCCGTTACTTAAAATAATGATTACATAATAATAAAAGTAATATGAATATCTCCAGGACGAACTTAATAGATTAATAAGAAAGGCAAATCGAATTTTTCTGAGTTCTGAAAAACTAATAATTCACATTCAATTAACCTAAACTAACTTTCTAGCGGTTTATTCCCTCATCTATGTTAATAAGTTTATTGGAAAGAAGTCAAAGGACAAATTCATTTTAACTTAAGTTTTTTATATTGTCTCACTACCCATAAAAGTCCTGTTATAGAAACTAAGATTCATTGAAGAACATATCTGTTATAATATAGAAGATTCAGAACAATTAAGAAAAATTTCATATTAGGCGTTGAACCATAAACGTTGAGAGTTATTTAGGCCATTTGCTATTTGCTATCGAACATTTAATAAATAGATCAAAGCATGTGAGCTTATCTAAGACGTACCTCTGGTCTTTTTAATGCCCACTTGCAATTTTCTTAATTATCACTCTATTGTAATACTTAATGTAAAAATTCTTGCAACAGATTGATGAAGGAAAGGAATTTAACAACATTGATACGATTTCTATGCCGTCCAAAAAATGACAAAAACTCTTATAAACAACATTTCCAATCCATGTTTGAGGTCAATGTCGTATATTATAATACGAAATAAATATCCTAGATAGTCCATAACCAAGAACGTTAATTTCTATGCCATTAAAATGCTCAAAATCCAAGTGATTCCCGTTTTATTCTTGTATTCATACGGTGCCTTTTCTTTAATGTGAAACTATACAGGGTGACCCATTTAAAACAGTCCACCTGAAATATCTTGACTGGAATTTTTTTTCTTAGGAAAACCCTGAAATACGCCAACTTTACTTTTGAGGAGGACACTTTTAAATCATAATTTCGTAGATCTGTCGTCATCCTCCTAAACGGGGTGACAAACCCTTCAAGAATCTTAAATGACACGGGGTCAAGTGGCATATCAAATCAAAGGTACTTCAATTCTTTTTACAAGTATGTTGAAATTTTTTTGCTCCGGCTTTAAATATTTTAAAAAAACGTTTTAAAACATCCGTGAAATAAATCGAAAAAAATCAATTATCAAATAATGTATTAGTTAATTTAAGCGTTTAAATTGTGACCTACTTACTTACATAATTAATTTTTTTCTGAAATTACAAATAAAGTCATAGAAATCCGAGGGTCTGAAAAATTGACATTATTTATCAGTTCCTCGCACGATTTTATGTGCATTTCAATATGACCATATCAGGGAGGCATGAAGATATAATATTGAATAAGATAAAAGCGCTTTTTAGGATTTTTTACAAGTTTTCTTGGCCCTCTTTTTTAACTTGCCAACTTTCATAATTATTAGTTTAACAGATCAGAGACCATGGAATTTCAATTTTAACACGTAACATTCTATGTTGCACGTTAAAAAACGCACTGTGTAACATACTTGTTTACGGCATGTTCCTGAATGTCCTGTTAAAACTGCATGTGAAGTATTTGGCAGTCAAGGGTAAATTGAAAACGTGTTTCGTATACATGTAGTTGTCCTTACTTCAACTCATGGTTAAGCTTAAGCTTTAACTTCCATGTGAGAAACATTTTATCTAGCAGCTCAATGCTTGCTGACAGTTGTCGATCCTGTCTGAATCGTTTCTTGCTAATACATATAAAATTGTCAACTTTTTTTTTTAATTTCTTCGAATGATTCTGGAAAACTTTTTTGTAGTATGTACCATTAATTATGGATCACCGCACATTAATTAGCAGATATTTCAAAAAAAATTCATCCGATTTTCTTAAGAAAAAAAAAATTAAGCACATAAATAGAATTATTTAATGCCATTCAATTTTTAATTGATTTTTGCAAAAATGAAATGCAGCTTGTGGTATGTTTTCTTTTAGATTATAAATTTGACACTAATACCTACGATTCATTAGTTAGCCCAACCAAAAATGGAACGTCTCGTTAATTTTTAAAAAGGTAAATGAAAAACCTCTTTGTGTACTTTTGCCTTTCAAAATAGCTTCTGAAATGCAACTAAGTCAGAAATTTCTTTTTAAGCAAATAATTCGGAAGTAAATTTTGGTCTCTTTAATTAAGTAAGATTTAAGATCGCTGCAGGCTGCTTTTGGGCGAATAGTTTTCTCGGAATCGGGGTGTATAATCATCTGCAAGCATACTGCCTAACATAGAAAAGAGAACCCGTAAAATGGTTTCATTTAAATAATTTTTGCTATGCATATTTCTTACTCTAAAATAAATACTTCATTAAAAAAATGAACAAATACAACTGCTAAAAACCAAAAAAAAATTACAATTTGTCGGTCCACCGCGGTATCTTATACATTCCCGTACACGTCTAGGCATGGAGCTAATGAGGAGATTGATGTCCGCTTGAGGGACCTCATTCCAGGCTAACTGGACAGCATGACATAGCACCGCTAGGGTCTGTGGGGGATGAGGTATATTATGCAACCTTCTACCTACAATATCCCATACATGTTCAATCGATGAGAGCTCTGGAGATGAAGGTGGCCAAGATAGCAAATAGATTATATTTCATTCAAAGAAATCCATAGTCACTCTAGCCACATGTGGTCGAGCATTGTTTTTCTGGAAAACTGAATTAACAAGAGTTTCCAGATACGGCATGAGATGAGGTTCCAGGACTTCTTGGATGTATCGTTGGACTGTCATATTACCTTTAATGAAAAGTAAGAGTGATCTGCTGCGATATTTAATAGCACCCCAAATCATCACCCCAACAGTTTGATAACCGGATTTCTGTAGTTAAACTGAAGATTCCATCTTTCATCCCGTCTTTTTCTTACTCTTGCCCGACCATTATGTATACCCGAGCAGCATCTGGATTCGTTGCTAAATACGATATTATCCCATTCCAGATTCCAATGTATCCGTTCTCTGCCCACCGCAATCGATTTTGTTAATGATTTAAGGCGAGGGGTAATACGAGATGAGAATGGTAGGAAATTTGTCCAAAACTTCTTATCCGCAGGTAAATGATTCGAATCCCAATGGACCATCCATACTCGGCAAACCTTTGATCCATCAGCGTCCTCTTTCTTTATTTTAAATCTTCCTTAGTATTAGAGTTAAAGTTCCAACTAAAATTTATAGGTAAAATCGTTTCACGAGAATGACTAGAAATTGATCAAATGAAGACACAGGGGTTATGGCAAAACTCTATATATATATAAAAATATTTTTACTGATGAAACAAGAATATAATTATGGGCGTCAGATGGACGTGTCCTAGTATACGGACAGTCCGGAGAACGGCTTTCAGAATGTAATCTTGTACAAAATATAACTTTAGAGACGGTTCCATTATGCTTTGAGGAGGCATCAGTTGAAAGAGTCGCAAGGGGCTTGTTAAGGAAAATTTAAGAATAAATACTGACTGGTACATTTGCAACATCTTTGAAGAGCATGTTTTACCTCATGGGTCTTCTTTTCCCGTTAATTTTTCCAAGCCTGTTCCCTTGACAAGGGTTTCGCTAGGTAATAGGTAGGGACAGTAGGAATCTCGTTAATACATTCATGCTCGTCACTAATTAGATAACGAGGCATTTGTCTATAGTATCATTTATTTCATAATTGTCGTGTAGAGAAATGAAGACTTCGAATTGTAGCTTTCGTGACTAGTCGGTCTTACAAATAAGAAATAAGCTTATACAGGGTGTCTGGCAAGTCGATACAATAATTTTAGGGGGTGATAGATTACGTGATTCTGAATCGATTTAACCAAACATATCTATATACTATGCGTTACAGTTTTCCTGATAATTTAGTTTTTAATATTTTTTAATTTAACCGTGCTCTTTCACAATTGTTGGAGGGTAGAAGAACACCAAGCCTTTTAATCACAAAAATGTACTAAATTTTTTTATTGCCAATAGATAACTGTTTAAATTATTTAAAGGGTAAAATCTAAAATGGCTTTGTTACCTACTTAGAACTACATAAACATGATCTTCCGAGCTTGTAATAAAGCGAAGAGTCAAATTTAAACATGGATTTAATTTAAACGCTTAGATGTAGGTTTATTCAAATTTCTTAAAAACTTCCTTAGGCAATAGTCTTTCAGTCATGCTGAAAAGATTCTTAAGAAACATTTTAAAAATGAGAGAAATTAACTTTTTATATACCCGAGCAGTGCATTCACCAAAACGTTATCTACTAAAAATGATATTAAAAATGAAGATATTTGCTAAAAACGCAAATGTGCTGGATAGCCATCATTTTGGAAGAATTTGTATTTGATGACATTATCAAGTATTCAGGTAAAACAATTCTCACCGAATAAAAAAACATCAGAATATATCAATATAATATATAATAAAATTGCAAATATCTTTTAAACAGTTGGCTTTAGCGACATTTAACAAGTACACTTTTTTAAGCAGAAAAGAGAGGGTAAAACATTTTTCTATTCGAAATTGACATACACTGTGGCAGAAAAAAAAGTTTTGACGGTTTAAAAGTATCCTAATGGCTGCTTGTGGTGCCCTCTAGAAGATACATCAAAATCGTTTATAAATTTGAATTTTTCATCCCAAAAAACCCCTGAATCCAAAATTTCGTGAAATTAGTTTGAAGAAGTCAAAAGATATTAAAGAAAATCTGATTTCCTTTTTCAACTTTGATACCCTGTAGCTCCGTTATTATCAACTTTTGTACTAAGGCAAATCTGGTTACATCGACTTATTATGAGTTGTATTATATCTGATAGAGTATTGTACATGGAGTATCCGGACACCCTGTATATTTGGTGGCTGGGTGTGTTTCAACGTAGTGTAGAATGGAGAAACGTAAACATATTACTTTGTCTATAAAACAAAAAGGTGAAATATTAGACAAATTAAGAAATGGTGTTAGTGGTAAATCACTTGCGCTACAGTACGGCGTCGAAACGTCTACTATTTCCGATATTAAGAAAAACGAGGGTAAAAAAATGAGGTAAGATTAGTTTATTTTGGAATGTCTTTTGATGATGACTTACTCATCAATATTTTAGATTTATTGGAATTTGTCATTCTGAGCAAGGTTCTCGTAAAACTTTGCGGCAAGCAGAATATCCAGAGATGGAAGAAGAAGAATTTTATACCTGGTTCATTAAACAACGAAACAAACATATTCCTTTTTCGTATGGAATAGTAGGGGCCAAAGCTCGACAGCTCTTCCAGAATATTTATGGAAAAGATACATTTGTTGCGAGCAGAAGCTGGCTACTTAATAAAAAAAAAAGATATGGGTTGAGACATCTTAAAATCTGCGGAGAGAAATTATCGAATGATGAATCTGCTGTAACTCCCTTCATTGCGAAACTTAGGCAAGTAATAGAAGCTCACGATCTTCTTCCTCAGCAAATTTATAATGCTGACGAGTCAGGTCTCTTTTGGAAGTTGCTGCCCGATAAAACCTTAGTTCACAGCAATGAAGCAATGGCGCCCGGAAGAAAATCCAGAAAAGAACGAATCACGTTTCTAGCTTGTACAAACGGTGATGGCACCCAAAAACTTCGACTTCTTGTTATTGGAAAAGCTAAGAATCCAAGGCCATACAAGAACAAAACTTTACCTGTGGAATATGTCTCTAGCAGTAATGCATAGATGACTTGTACAATTTTTAAGGGCTGATTTCACAATTCATTTTGCAAATTGCAAATTGTGTAGTAATATATTTTTTTGGGAGTTTATTTATTTTCAAATAATATACGGTCACATTTGTGAGTAACTGTATTTTTTTTTTTTTTGTAGAGGGGGAAAACCTTCTGAAGGTACCCGGTCTGATGGACAGGCGACCAGGTTATATGGGATTCACCCCCTGTAGGGAAGCGCCTACCCACTAAAAACCCACCTCTCTTCACCGTTGTTCCCCCCCGGAACCGCCTAAAGGCATTACTTCAGGGGATGAGTAACTGTATATAGTAAGTAGGTTGATTTAATACGTTTCAATCTTTTTGCACTATATTTGTTACGATATTTTGAAAATAAAGTGTATTAGACATATACATATTTAAATGTTTTTATAATGTACATACAGGGTTATTCACGCTATACGGCTCGGAATATTGTGGCCAAAATACGAGGTTTTCTAAAAATTTTTCTTTTGGGTTATATGGGGATCTATTATGGCTACTTTTTAAAATTATTTTCATATTATACAGGGTGTCCCAAAAGTGCTAAAAGTATCAAAGTTGTGTTTTTTTAAATGGAACCCCTTGTATATTGTTGCATTTTTGGATTCTCCGATCAAAATAAATGTGTGTTTTAATAAGGTTTCCAATACCTAGCACTTACGGTTTTTGAAATAATTTAAATTTTGTAAAAATTTGGCCTAATTTTCATGTTTTAACCACTTAAGCAGTATTTAAGTTATGTAATCGTAATTTACAGTGTAGTGTAATAATGGATCATACTTTATATCCCAATCATGAAAAACTTGCCAGCTTATACAGGGTGTGCAAAAATTAAAACTATTCAAATGAGGACTTTAAGTGGCTATAACTGGATTAATTTAAATGCAATGCCATATTTTTTAACTTACCAGGATATGTAGTTTTTAAATACCCATCGAATGGTACTAGGATGTTCATAGCTAAGTCTTCGCGTTTTTGCAGAATGCACTAAATAATGGCTCCTTGCGCCATTTGGCGTCTTTTAGTTCAAAGTTCTAAATCACATATCAAGTATAACATAAAACGGAAACAAAATATTTATTACAGATGTTCGAAATGTCGACCGTCCATTTCCAAACACTTACAAATTCTTTTTTCAAAACCACCGCTAATTCTGGACAACATTTGCGGAGAAACAGTTTCAAACGCGTCTCTTATACGTGTTTTCATATCCTGTGGAGTTGTTGGAGGCGTATTGTAGACAATTCCTTTTATGTATCCCCACAAAAAAAAATCTAGTGGAGTTAAGTCCGGGGATCTGGGGGGCCAATTTTGAAATCCGTTTCTTCCTATCCACCTGTTTTTAAAGTTGGCATTTAAAAATTGCCGAACCTCGCGATGATAATGAGGCGGAGCCCCATCCAATTGAAGCCACATGGTAGTTCTAATATTTAAAGGGACTTTTTCTAATAATACTGGAAGTTTGTGCCAAAGAAAATCCAGAAACGTCACACCGTTTAAAGGTCCTTCAAAAAAATACGGCCCAATTAAATACGGACCCAATATTCCACCCCACACATTAACGGACCACCTATTCTGATTTCTCATGACTCTGTATTCATGTGGATTCGAATCAGAAGAGTAATGAAAGTTATGTCTATTTACAAGACCATTGTTATGGAAAGTACATTCATCACTAAATAATACTTCACCGAAAAAGTTTTCATTTTCTGCCACTTTATCTAACACCCACATGCAAAATTCAGTTCGGTTGTGAAGAAAATGGGTTCTCAACATATGGTCATCACGGACATGATCGGACGGATTGCATAGGCATAGGCGTAGCCTGAGGGTACATTACACACTCTAGAAAAAAAGTACCTTTGCAGACTAAACTAAAAAATAAACTAAATTAACTATCTGATATTTTGAAATATCATAGGCAACTAGATACATTGGAACTTTGAACTAAAAGACGCCAAATGGCGCAAGGAGCCATTATTTAGTGCATTCTGCAAAAACGCGAAGACTTAGCTATGAACATCTTAGTACCATTCGATGGGTATTTAAAAACTACATATCCTGGTAAGTTAAAAAATATGGCATTGCATTTAAATTAATCCAGTTATAGCCACTTAAAGTCCTCATTTGAATAGTTTTAATTTTTGCACACCCTGTATAAGCTGGCAAGTTTTTCATGATTGGGATATAAAGTATAATCCATTATTACACTACACTGTAAATTACGCTTACATAACTTAAATACTGCTTAAGTGGTTAAAACATGAAAATTAGGCCAAATTTTTACAAAATTTAAATTATTTCAAAAACCGTAAGTGCTAGGTATTGTAAACCTTATTAAAACACACATTTATTTTGATCGGAGAATCCAAAAATGCAACAATATACAAGGGATTCCATTTAAAAAAACACAACTTTGATACTTTTAACACTTTTGGGACACCCTGTATAATATGAAAATAATTTTAATAAGTAGCCATAATAGATCCCCATATAACCCAAAAGAAAAATTTTTAGAAAACCTTTTATTTTGGCCACAATATTCCGAGCCGTATAGCGTGAATAACCCTGTACATATACCAAGTTTTAAGATATAGGCCTATTTAGATAATAAGTAGATTAATTTATTTTTCTAGACTTTAAGCTACGCCCCTGTACAGCAGATTCTATTTCCCAGCATAGTTCAATAAACATACCATCTCAAGAAGTAAAAGGGTCGTTTAGTGCGGGGAAATACGTTCATTCCCTTTTGCGGCACTAAAAATTGGGGTAACTTTAAGATACGTAAAGAAAGCGTATGGTATATATCCTAATAAAAGTGCGTCGTAAAAGTACCCGCCAAACGGTCACATTTTTCAAAATTAGGTACCAGATGTGTGAAAGACTGCTTCAGAAGGCAGCACGCCCCTGCCTGGAGGTTCTCGAATTTAGTACTTAAGAACTGGGAAGAAAGGTTGCGGGGCTTTTTTGACCAGTGATTCGATCCGAACGATTCAGACATTCTGATTCCCGGGAAATACCTTCTAAAATCGACATATATGTACTTATTTAGTGTTCACGCGGGGACTTAACTGAAACACTAAGCTTGTATAGTGGTTCGTTGTCAGTTGGTCCTAACTCGTCTGGTATCAAATTAGTTAGCAGAAAGATCAATAAAACGTTGTTATTGTTGAACGGGGTGTTGATTAATTGGAACCAGAAAACAGTGTCCCTGATAATGTGAGTTCAGGGTGGTCCTTCAAACGCAACAATGCAGTCCACGTTCATCGTGAGTTCTACATCAAGGATCAACAAACACCGGGTATTCTTTGTTTTTTTTTCTTTTCTCATCTTAGCGGTGCAGTGACAACGGAACATTTAAGTGTAAAAAGGAACATTAAACCTTTTGACAGCGAAAGGTACAGTGTGTGGAAGTTTAGACTAAGAGCATTGCT
Source organism: Euwallacea fornicatus (assembly GCF_040115645.1). Taxonomy (NCBI): domain Eukaryota; kingdom Metazoa; phylum Arthropoda; class Insecta; order Coleoptera; family Curculionidae; genus Euwallacea; species Euwallacea fornicatus. The sequence continues at coordinate 3,464,556 of NC_089564.1, forward strand.
AAGTGAACTTGACATTATAAAAGTGATTGACTAGGCAACTCCCGAACCACTGACTGATGAATGGATTAAGGCCAATTTTACAGCAAGGAATATTATTGCAGAGTATTTATAAAATTCTTTACTTGGTTTTGTAAAATCTGAAAATAGTGCAAAAGATATCCTATGCAACATGGATGTCATTTACAAACGAAAAAGCCTCGTTACCCTGTTGACTCTTCAAAAGAAATTATTAGAATTGAAGATTCAAAGCGACTGTTAATTCAACACTTCAAAATTTTTTACGAATTAACATCAGATTTATTAGCAGCAGTAGCAAAAGTAGAGGGAGCAGATAAGGTATCCCATCTATTGCTAACTCTTCCAAAACAATATGACGATGTAATAACCGTCATAGAGGCATTATGTGAAGATAACTTGACTTTAGTCTTTGTGAAAATGAGGCTCTTAGATCATCAAGTCAAGATCTTGAATGATAATAGGGATACCAGTGCAAAATTCTGAATGTTGTTATTCGGGATAAAATAAAGAGGAACTTTCATCCAAAGAAAACCCAATACCAAGGAAGATACAAAAACCTAAATAATCTTTCGAAGAGTAAATGTCATCATTGTGGCCGAAAAGGTCACATTAAGAAGAACTGCTTCCATTATAAAAGAACCTTGAAACACCAAAATATGGAAAGAAATAGAACAGTTCAAAATATACTGTTATATACCTTCTTATCCTCAAATCCAGTATCTATCATATAACTTATTATCCCAGATAACATGAAACTTTCCCAATAATATGGGGTTATCATAGGAATAATTTAGAGCAATTGCACTATTACCAGACCGCCCTTTCATCTATACATGAACAATTAACTGCGACCAAAGTATCAAGTCCCCGGGGGTTTGCCCTTAGCAGTGTAATTTAGATAAGTTGTCCTACACACATATAAGTAGTTTTCAGCACCAAAAATGAATGATTATAATGTTTTCCTCAGACAGAGTGCATAGTGTAAGAAGCTCTTAAATTCTTTCAAAATAGTCCAGAGCAACGGTATAGAACCTTAGTAATAAAATAAAGAGTTTATAGTGAGTTAACGAGGCGTCTCAATCCTGACAAATCTACATCGTGATGTCGATCACGTATAAAATACTGGCTGGTGTCACAACACATAATTTTGGTGTCAGAAGTAGGATCTTCAGCCACAATCGTGAACAGACAGCCTTGCAACAAGGTTCCAAGAATTTGGTCGATTTCAATCCTTTGAGCACTGACGAACCATCATCAGAGACGTTCTACTACACAAAAAATTGATCCCGTAAACAATTTGGTAAGCAATCTTTCGACTTTTGTTTTGTACTAAGTGTTTCCCATTTTTCAAATTCCTACTATTATCCCCTCTTCACTATCAATTCTCTTCCTATTTCATATCATTCTTAATAATGGCTACTGAGAATAATCCAAGGATGAGTTGGTTCCCATTATAATTTTTATGTTCTCTGATTCCTAAATCATTTCATGGAAAAAGACACGAATTTCACGATCTTTTATAACGAACTGTAGCAATGCGGTTGATTTGGCTAACGACATTCAACAAAAACCTCTTTTAGCATTTATAATCTCTAGATTAACTGGAAGTGTAAGATCTCAGTTACATGGAAAATCTTATGGCGATTGGAAAGAGTTAAAAGATATTTTAGGTACCTTTTACCAAGACAGAAAACATTACATTCAGTTAATGGAGGAATTAAATACGCTCAAGCAAGAAAAATCCGAACCAATTTTAAATTTTCATGAACGAATAAACTAGTTACCCGAATTTTAAGTTCTATTAATTTTAATAATGAAAACGAACACATAGGAAAAATAGAAATAAGCAAAGAATTAAGATTGAGTCGATTCATTAATCATTCCAAGCTGTTGAACTTATATGGTCTGGAAGGGTGAAGAATTGTGACGGAGGTAAAATGACAATAAAACGATTTGGTGAAGTTTTCGTTGAGACGTTTAATACCGAACTGGCTCCAATTTATCAGTTGTCGAAAAACGGTTTTCTCTTATCATAGCAGAATGGCCACTCAGCAGTTGACTGAATCGCACAGCTGCTTTGGCGGTCTTTTCATCAAACGAGGAAGGGAACATTAACTATTATTATTTTTACTTCTAAAGCTTACACTACTTCAACACTCTCCCTAAAAATAATATGTAATTATATTAATACATGCTTACATGTGATTACGGACACTTAGACTAATTCTTAACTAGGCCTACTTTAAGACGCAACATTTCAAATGTTTGTTTAGCCAAAGGCTTAGTCATAATGTCTGCAATCTGGTTTTCACTTGGAACATATAGTATATCAAATTCCCCCCTTTTAAACAGGTCACGAGTAAAGTGAAATTTTATATCTATATGCTTGGTGCGCTTATGTCCTTCTGGATTTTTAATTAGTCTTATAGCACTTTGATTGTCAATACACAGTGATATGTTGCTATACTTGGTAGCATTTACACCGATTTCCTTGAGAATACGCACTAGCCACACAAGGTCTTTTGCTGCACTAGCTGCACTCATGTACTCTGCTTCTGTAGTAGATAATGCTACGCATTGTTGTTTCCTGCTCTGCCATGACACTGCAGCTCCGTTTAGTTTGCAAATGACACCTGTTGTTGACCTTCTGTTTTCAATGTCTCCAGCAAAATCAGCATCACTGAAGACTTCTAATTGTTCATGTGTATGATAGAACAGACCAAAGTCTGCTGTGCCCTTGATGTAGCGGAGAATTCGTTTTACAAGTTTGGAATGTGCTTCGGTTGGATTTTCTAGTGCTCTTGAAGCGACATTCAACGCATATCCAATGTCTGGCCTCGTGTTTACTTGCAGAAACATCAAACTTCCCACAATTTCACGATATGGAAATCCTTCAATTTTCTTTTGTACTGTTATATCCGTCTGCCATCCTGGATCAATGGGTGTAGCAACCGCCCTTGAGTCTTCCATTCCGTATTTTTCTAGAATTCTCTTAATGTAGGCCTTCTGATGAATAAAAATTGAACCATTATTCTGTTTTTCAATTTCTATTCCAATGTAGTTCTTAACGTCACTTGCAACTTTTGCCTTGAATGTGTTTCCAATTTTCTGTAGTAGCTTTTCAAGTTCCTCTACGTTTGACGAGGCTATTAATCCATCGTCAACATATAGCAACAATAGCATTTTTATGTCTCTGTTTTTGCTTATATATAGACACGGATCTGAAGTACTCTCCCTGAAGCCGCATCCCTCCAAAAAACTTGCAAATTTGTCATTCCAACATCTAGGGGCTTGCTTCAATCCGTAAAGACTTTTTATCAGTTTGCAGACACGGGGGGTACCATCTTCAAATCCTTCTGGTTGTTTCATAAAGATTTCTTCTGTTAATTCCCCGTACAGGAAAGCTGTTTTTATGTCAAACTGTTTCAGATATAATTTTTCCGATGCCGCAGTACTTAGCAATACCCGGATTGTTTCGGATCTGGCCACTGGACTGAAGGTCTCGTTGTAATCCACTCCTCTTTGTTGTGAGCAGCCTTTGATAACTAATCGCGCCTTGAGGCGATCTACTATTCCATCTTCCTTGTATTTTGTACGGTACACCCATCGGTTTTCAAATATTTTTTTGTTTAATGGTTTTTTCACTATTACCCACGTTTCATTTTCCAATAAGGACGTCATTTCTTCGTTCATAGCATCCATCCAATCGTCACGTTGTTCTGAGGAAACTGCCTCCTTGAAACACATAGGTTCATTCGCTAAGAGCGCGACAGGTATCCCATAGAAGTCAGGTCGTTTCAGCTGTAATCTATCTCTTAGATTTCTTTCTACGGGTGAATTATTCTGTGTGGTGTTTTCTTCATGTTTTTCTTCCTGCACTTCTTCCTTCGGTTGTTCGATTATGTTTTCAACCGATACTACTTTCGGTTGCATCACTTCATTTTTGAAAATCACATCACGACTCACTATCACGTCGTTCCGATCAGGTATCCACACACGGTATCCTTCCACGTTCTCGGTATATCCCACTAAGTAGCCTTTGTAGGACTTCTTGTCTAGCTTGCGTCTCTTTTCTTTTGGAATGTGTGCAAAGCACTCCGTACCGAAGATTTTGAGGTGAGAGACTCGGGGCTTCTTTCCACTCCATATCTCTATTGGTGTTTTATCAGGTGTCCTCGAAGGTCCTGTCCTGTTCAAAATATAAACGGCTGTGTTCATTGCTTCCGCCCATAAGCCTTTAGGAAGGTACGACTTTGAGTATAGCATTGACCTCGCAGACTCTACAATCGTTCGGTTTTCCCTTTCAATGAATCCATTTTGTTCTGGAGCGTACGGAATTGTTACTGTTTGTTTTATGCCCATCTTGCTTAATAAGCTCTTTACATTTCTGTTGACATATTCCTTGCCACCGTCATGTTGAATTTCTCTAACATGATCAGTGAACTGCGTCTTTACTTCGTTTAGAAACTGCTCTAGTTTTTCATATACTTCTGATTTATTTCGAATGAAATAAATCACTCGGTATTTACTGAAATCGTCTTTGAATAGTAGATAGTACTGTTTTTCGCCTAATGATTTCACATCCATTGGGCCGCAGACATCACTGTGAATCAGTTCTCGAGTTTCTACTGCACGGTCTTCTTTGCGATCCCGAAATGCTTGCCTGTGATTTTTACCGTAAGCGCACCCATCACAGAATATATTGTCGGTGGTCAGTTCATATCCAAATCTTTTCATAACTGTTTGCACGTGTTTATTGTTTTGGTGTCCTAATCTTTCATGCCACAGATTTAGCGTATCGTTGCTTTTTATTGAGACCAAAACATCCGCGGCTTTGCGGAAAGGTGCAACGACACGTAATACTATGCGATAAAGATTTTCTGCTTCTTCTCCAACGGCCACGACTTTGTTATCTCGTAAGAACATACAATTCTTACCGTTGTTTTTAACAACAAAGTCGGCACCTCTTTTTGCCGCAATTTTTACGGAGAAAAGATTTCGGGCGATTTTTGGTACATACAACACGTCATAGAGAGTTCCTGCTAGCCATGTTCCGTTAGCATACGTTTCGACATTTATTTGTCCACTCCCGTAGGCGGCAATACTTTCCCCATTTCCGACACGTATCATTTGAGGTTCCGGAAAAACTTTAAATTCATCAAACCAGTCCCTGCGGTTCGTGATGTGATTTGTCGCACCGGAGTCAATTAACCAAATATCAGAGTTGTTTTGTTCACTTCCGATTTCTACAAATGCTTGTTTTTCGCCATAATCATCTATCTGCATTTGAGCACTGGCATTTTTTAGACAGTCCTTTTGCAGATGCCTTTTTGAACCGCACTTTGCGCACCCCGGACAGTCTTTACGGAAATGTCCCATTTTTCCACATGTGAAACACTCCTTTTCCCTTTTGAATTCCTTTTTGTGAGTAGATTTTGCTTTTGTCATTAATGCTGTTGTCAATTCTTCCACTTCTGATTCGCTCTTCTGCAATCGAAGCTCTTCTGTCATGAGACGAGTTGTTAGTGTCTCGATGTTACGCTTCGACGAGTCCATTGAATCCCAAGCGCTATGGAAGTGATTAAATTTGGCTGGCAGAATTGACAGGATCCTTGCCATCAGCATTGATTCTGGTATTGGACTGTTTAATTTTTTCATCTTACTTGCCATTTGTTCCAATTTTGAAATGTGCCCTGCTATGTTTAACAGAGAGTCCCACTTTAATTCAAAAAACTGTTTTTGAATTAATCCTAGACTTTCGTCAGACTTCAAGTCATATACGCTATGTAGCTTGACCCACATTTCTCGAGCATTTTCGCAATTCATCAATAACTGCAGCGGTTTGGTTTCTACGGAGGTGACAATGGTTTTCCTCGCTAGACGATCTGCCTTTGTCCACTCTCGACTTCGTTGGTCGTAGTTCTGGTCTGTGCTTTCTGGTTTTATGAACGATCCATCGCAAACTCCCAGAGCATCCTCACTGTCCAGTAACGTACTTACAACGAACTGCCACTGTTGCCAGTTGTCAGCGTCCCTGAGCTTTTCAATCCTTGGTTTATCACTCTCCATTTGAATGTCCACGTCTTTGAATGTATTACACTGTTGAAGATAATTTCACCAATCACAATTTCAGCACCTGTGTAACTGGGCCCATAACCTGTTGAACTTATATGGTCTGGAAGGGTGAAGAATTGTGACGGAGGTAAAATGACAATAAAACGATTTGGTGAAGTTTTCGTTGAGACGTTTAATACCGAACTGGCTCCAATTTATCAGTTGTCGAAAAACGGTTTTCTCTTATCATAGCAGAATGGCCACTCAGCAGTTGACTGAATCGCACAGCTGCTTTGGCGGTCTTTTCATCAAACGAGGAAGGGAACATTAACTATTATTATTTTTACTTCTAAAGCTTACACTACTTCAACACAAGCCCGATATTTCAAGATTCTTCAGAGCGCAAAACTTAACCGATTTTTCTGAAGCACTTACTAAGGAGATCGAAGAGGAACGCGCAATTAACATTTCTAACCAAGAATTTACATTACGACATTCAAAATATTGCAGTTTCTGCAAGAAAAATGGCCACAAACTTTGAGAGTGTTTCCAAAAATTAGATAATTCGGTGCAATTTAATAAAAGAGAAAACTTTAAGCCTGAACCTTGTCAAACCCATAACACATAAAGAAAATACTGCAACTATTGCAAAAATAAAGGGCACATTATCAGTGAATGTCGGAAACGTGAATACAATAATCGACTTAAACAAGACAACCAGAGAAAGTTTGACAATAGAAATTCCATGGAAAATAACCCGGCTCGTCAAACTATAAATTTAAACTGCCAGTCCTCCCCAGTAAACGCCTCACTGGTGGAAATGGACATTCAAGAGGCGTAATATCCCAACTCAACTCAAGCAACGACTTCCAATCCAAGTTCCAATTCTACCAACTCAAGTTCAATTCAGTTCAATAGCAACCGAATTTTTAAATCAAATTCGAATTCTACTAACTCAAATTCAACTCAGTTCAATATGAACCGAATTTTTAAATCAAGTTCGAAACTTACTAATTCTAACTATCAACTCAAGCTCAACTTCGACTTTGGTTAAATCACTTTCTATTTCTAATTCTATGAAATCAAATTCAAGTATTATTTCAAATAATACCCATCGTACCTCAGAAATCTCTGGAAATATGTCTCGATCACCATTACCTCTCCTAGTAATACATAAAAGCATGGTGTACATCGAGGTTCACTTTCAAGGTATTCCATTCAAATTTTTAGTCGATACTGGAGCAAGCGTTTCATTAATGACTTGCCAAATTGAACCAAACCAAATGCACCTATAATCCATCTGAAACATTGTTACTAAGTGGTCTCAGTCCAAATGCATTGGTTTCTACCTATTGGAGAAACTCCAACATAAAGATCGCACTCACGCATTGCCCTAACATCTGGGCAATAAATTTGGTAGAGAGAGAAAACAGAACCCAAAACTTGACATTCCATTATGTGCCAAACCATGGGTACCGCGCTAATCACCTTTCATCTGGTTTACTTCCACCCTGATTTATGAAGTGCAAATTGTCCAATAGATTAAGGGCCGTAGTAAATTAGGATGGAATGTTGCAACAAACTCGCAAGTGCACATGAACCAGAGGGTGTTAGGGATGAGGCAATGGTGTGAAAGCATCAAGGTGGTGATTTTCCCACGAAATTGTGGGATACCAACCTCGGGAACCTGCGTTTTTCGGGAAGGGCACCACCCCTCTTGGAGCAAGCTCAGAACCGTTTCTCACCTCGTCGCGTTAACAGCAACTTCTCTCTTCTCTCAAAATTTCATAAGTTAGACTACAGAAGTTACAAACTTCTCACGCTCTCGTCGCAATAGAACTCTATACACGGGCATTACTGTTAATAATTTAATCACCACGCACCTCTGTAATTCTACTAGTCCGTGATTAAATTTAGTGTAATTTGTGTAACAGAGTTTCTATACCCTCTCGAACCTTTGGAACCTCATTATTTTATGACGGTAGCCCGTCTGGTCCTTCGACTCGATTACGAATCCCGCCAGCACATTTGGATTCCTCTTTGGGTGCCTAGTGAGGCAGTCACCACTGTTAGGCAGGAACTCAGAAAGCCCCTGGCCTAGACACTACCTTTGGTAGTATAAATGTAGGCTTTTTCTTAAGTTGTCTAGGATTTTATTTTTGAGTTGTTACAATTAGGGGCTTACTTACTAACTTAACTAAGAGGATACTTGCGTTCCTTCGCGACACTCCCAACACCTCACCGAATCGTCACCTCGAGAAAAAAGAGAACGTCCCAGTTTCTCCAATACCTCAAATGCTACTTTCTGGGGCAATAAACCAGCGGCGTACCCTAACCAGAGACCGATTCCCGATCCGCCATGTCTCCAGCCACATCTGAACATCATAAACCATCCTTTGTCAGAACCGTTGTCGACTGTTCTTCGACCCTCTTTCCTGGTTCTAACAAAGAGATGCTCGACTTTCTTTTACTTCATGCGGCTCTCGACCAAGGATAATTACTGGGAAAATTCCAGTAATGCTGCGAACCACATGAACACAGTGACCATACACATGGGCGTATCATCAGGGTACCTCACTCTTTATTCCCCTAACCTAGCCTAAATTATAGTTACTTGACAATGTACAGGGTCATTCAAACTCGACGCCCCACCCATTTTATGCGAAAACAGTTGGGCTTAGCAAAATAATTTTTTTCACCAGTTTAAATAAAAGGACGCAAGCTACAATAAATGCTAAAAACGTTGAAATGTGGAAAGCGACGCTCGGCGTCGCGACGCCGACTTTATGTTTTTTTTCAGAAACATACCCTTTTTTTTCAAAAATGTGAACATTGATATTATACATTCTAAACAAGTTTTGTATAAAACTTTTTTGAAATTTCTAATCATTTAAAAGCTACAGGAGAAACAAATATTGACATATTAGGTAGTCTTGGGGATATACTTCGCTACGCACTTACGCATGAAGTAGGCGAAAAAACAATGTAAACCGTTGCCTAGCAACACAAACGTGTGCTTTTACGTGATCAGTTTGACTGAATGTTCATTCTCATATTTGATAGTTAACAGTAGAAAGATACTTTTTTAATTTAATATTAGAATAATGGTTAGTCATCAAGAAAAAGTCGATATGTTATTAATTTATGGCGAGACTCAACGTAATTCAAGAGCAGCATTTAGACTATATCGAGAAAGGTATCAAGATCGAGTGATTCCTGATCATAAAATGTTTCCTCGTTTAGAAACAAATTTAAGAAACAATTCAAATGTATTTTCATGCAGGAAATCAATGTCAATAGCAAAATCTGTTTCTAATGGTTTTGTCGTAGCTCAGATCTGCCAATTTTTTGAAGGCAATCCTAGAGCGTCAATTAATACTGCAAGTCGACAATTAAATTTAAGTTATTCTACAATTCAACGCACTCTAAAGAAGGATAATTATATTCCCTATAAACTGAACAACCTGCAGCTTTTAAATGAAGAAAACCGTGTTAGAAGAATTGACTTTTTAAGTAACATGGTCATTATGGAAAACGATAACCATAGGATTTATAATCATATTTTATGGAGCGACGAGAGCAGATTTGTGAGCAATGGGCATCCAAACAGGCATAACGCAAGATACTGGGCCACTGAAAATCCTCATATAGTTAATCAAATTGAAAACCAAGGGCACTTTGGAATTAATGTCTGGTGTGGCATAATTGGTCAACGTTTAGTAGGTCCGTATTTTTACGACTATAACTTTAATGGGCAAAATTTTCAAAACTTTCTGGAATTTGATCTGCAAGTATTATTAGAAGATATGCCTTTATTGCTTAGACAAAATATGTGGTTTCAAATGGATGGTGCATCATGCCATAATGCTGCAATAGTTACCCAATACCTAAATCAGATATTTCCTGATAGATGGATCGGTAGATCTGGCGCAGTTCCTTGGCCTGCAAAATCGCCGGATCTAAGTTGTTTAGATTTCTTCTTATGGGGAACATTAAAAAACATTGTTTACAGTACTCCTACAAATAATGTAGAACATCTGAAACAAAAAATTCGAGATGCCTGTAATTCGATAGATCGCAGAACTCTTGGAAAAATTACGTGTCAAGAAGTCAGAAAGCGTTTTGGATATTGTTTGCTAGTAGACGGCGGCAATTTTGAGCACATTTTATAGTTTATTTTTTTAACTTGTTACTTGTTTTATATCTTAAGATTTTGTGTTATGTTTTTCCTTTATTGATTTTGATAATTTTAACTGATAGTATTATAAATAAATAAAAAATACTTGACAATTTAAATGTTTGTGTTGCTAGGCAACGGTTTACATTGTTTTTTCGCCTACTTCATGCGTAAGTGCGTAGCGAAGTATATCCCCAAGACTACCTAATATGTCAATATTTGTTTCTCCTGTAGCTTTTAAATGATTAGAAATTTCAAAAAACTTTTTATACAAAACTTGTTTAGAATGTATAATATCAATGTTCACATTTTTGAAAAAAAAGGGTATGTTTCTGAAAAAAAACATAAAGTCGGCGTCGCGACGCCGAGCGTCGCCTTCCACATTTCAACGTTTTTAGCATTTATTGTAGCTTGCGTCCTTTTATTTAATCTGGTGAAAAAATAATGTTGCTAAGCCCAACTGTTTTCGCATAAAATGGGTGGGGCGTCGAGTTTGAATGACCCTGTACATCCTCCTATTTGCATCTCGATTTGGTCAGACGGCAACAATTATACTTATTAATTAATATATACAGAATATTGCAGCGATCTGACAAACGGATCCTACATAAATGTACCCTTGGAAATCAATCGCAAGACGTTCAACGTAAAATTTCACATTGTCAAACTTGAATCAAATTTACCATTCGACAGATTAATTGATAATGATTATCTTCAAGGCCAAATGGCTAATATCTCTTTCGAAAAACAAACCCTATCAATGCAAAGTTTACCATTTCCAATTCCTTTAGGAACCAACTCTAACTCATTCAACTCAGAAACCTACTATCTTAGTCCCAGATCTGAAACCATTATAGAAGTCGAAATAATCAATCAAAATATATCACAAGGTGTAAGTCCAGAAATCGAACTCTGCAATGGCGTATTTCTAGCAAAATCAGTCCTGAAAGTAGAAAACAATAAAAGCATCACAACAACATTAAATACGACGGACAAACATGTACGGATAAATTACATTAAATTATTATTAGAACTGTAGTATCGGGTTTTGATGCTATTTTAGATATAGGATGTTTATATCTTTTGAATGAAATCACAGGTCAGAGAGAAGGTTTATAAGTTTACGTTTATTAATACGGAATATGCAGAGAATGATAGAGTGACTTATGAATTTGATGAGCGCGGACACGACGTCTGCGTTGAAGTGGCCGACCGTACCCATAAAAAAACAAGGCAGAGAGGGAGAGTCCTCCATGTCTTGTCCATTCTTAAGTACTAATACTCATGGTGATAAACCATGGGCGTACCTTGGCTAGGGTGCCATCTGCACCATTTGCCGCATCAAACCGTGGTGTCTTAACCGGGAATTGGAACTGCAGCTGAGGGACCGACAAGGTCTATTGCGGGCAATTTCCAACATCGACAGGGCATGGCATGGGAAATTCTCATGTTCTAGCTAATGCCTACCAGTGCCGTGCCTCAGGGGGTATATCTATCTTAGAAGTAATGCCTACTGTCTAACCCTTATCGAACTTAAACAAATTAACGCATATTTACAAAAATGAATAGGCACGAAACTAAAGCGGAGGGTTAGTTACGTAACCCTACAGAACCTTTCGATGAAAACAACTCCTTTGTTTTAAATATTGACATAGATACCAAAGTTGAACAGAAAAAAAGAGAATGGATTAATTTACTAAAGGAAAATTTGCGGCTAAATCATTTGAATCCCGAGGAAAAGCTATTCATCTTAGAAATGTGCTCAGATTTCAATGATATATTTTATTTACCCAACGACAAATTAACAAGTACGAATACAGTTAAACACGGTATCATTGTCAGTAATCCAACACTCATACATTCGAAAATATATGTCAGAAAAGGAGAAACAGAATTGCTTCCAGAAGCCATGAGTCTCAAGTTAAACACTAGGAATAGTCACTCAATACTGCCAATTTATTAATAACAAATGTCACTGAGATTACATTAATTTATGTGTAAACGAATAACTATTGGTTACCCTATATTCTGATAAATGTCTTATGGCAATAATGTCTTTCACAAAAGGTAAACCGTATAATATCGAATTGAAGGATGAGAGACATGACAATCCAAGACCAGACCTTCTCCAACCCAACTCTCGATAATTACTGCCCTACCTCACCCAATATTCATTTCGTCCCCTGGCCCCGTTTTGCTCCCCTTGCGTGTTAAAAACAAGTGTGTCCCTTATTCCTGGAGTTCCTGGAAGTCATATCATAAAGAAAATGAATGCTTTAGTTTCGACAGAATAGCGAGAAAAACCAGAACCCCGATCGATTACATAGGGTCGTACCAATACATAGAGTCTGTCTGCTTAGGGGTATTCGCTAAATTTATGGTGGCGCCGACATACACATTATTTTGATAACTGGATATTGCTCAGAACCGCACTGGCTTATAAAACTGAAGAATATAACGAAAAAAATGGAGTGAGGTTATTTCCGTGTGGTTGAAAAGAGAATTCGGAAAAAACTGACTGGAAAATTCTTGAGACTTTATGGTTTCGACGGTGGTGGCGACCAAGTTCATAATTTTCAGCCTCTCTCCGCTTACGTACTCGCCAATTAGAACTGCCGTAGACCGATTCCCACGGTCCGGTGTGTCTGTTTTATACAAAATTATGGAAATACAAAACCTTAAAAGGTTTTTGCAATCATCATCTAGAATTAATGATTTTCGTGAGGCCTGGCCAATGTAACAAAGATTTCTCACTCCCTGAGACCATGTGCGAAATCTGCCTACAGTTTCTTCGCGGTGGCGTCCATACAGCTCTCAAGTCTCATAAACTAGATAAAAGTTGACAACCCACGCATATAACATAGAACAGGTGGGAATTGGGCAAGTCCACCGATATGTAGGCTTATGAGCAATTACCGTTGGTCGTTACACAAGGTGTAGCTCCAAATCCTGAAAAGATTAAAGCTATCTTTTCATACCCTACGCCAAAAACCCAAAAACAAATCAAACAATTTCTCAGTCTAATCGGTTATTATCGAAGGTTCATCAAAGATTTCTCCGCGATTGCAAAACTTCTTACCTTACTTCTCAAAAATAATATATCGTTCATATGGTCTCCTAAAACTCAAGAATCATTTGAGACCTTCAAAAAAATTCTGACTACTGAACCAATTCTGCAATATCCCGATTTCGAAAAAACCTTCCTACTCACGACTGACACTTCCGACTATGTCATAGGCGCTGTTCTCTCCCAAGGTGATATTGGAAAAGATCTTCCAATTGCGTATGCTTCTCGAACACTAAATAAGGCAGAAGTAAATTACAGCACTACGGAAAAAGAGGCACTCGCGATAATTTGGGCAACAAACCACTTTCGTCCCTATTTATATGGAAGAAAGTTTAAAAGTATAACAGTTCATCGCCCATTAACCTGGTTATTTAATTGCAAAAATCCATGCAGCCGCCCTCCACGATGGCGTCTTAAACTCTAAGAGTATGAATACGAAGTTATACCGGGTGGTCCATTTAACCTGACAAATCGGGATATCTCGAAAAATTACGCATCAGATTGAAAAAAGTTTCAAATGAAAGTATTTTGTCTCGAATGGATCCACGATATAACACTAACCATGACTTCCCAACTCTTTCACTTGGGGTTGGGGCGGGGGTAACTTTGAAATCTCAAATGGCAACCCTCATTTTTTATTGCAGATTTGAATTTTACGATAAAAATTACTTGGAGTTTGTCTGAAACTTTTTTTTCGATTCGCCACAGATGGTGCTGTAATCGGAAAAATTTGTTTTATTCTGATTCTGAAAGAAAGCATCATGTCTTTCATATTTTTAATGGAAACTTGTTGGTTTTTTTGGGTACCTCCGATAGTTTAAAGAAATAAAACTGTCTGTTTCCTATTAAAATTTTGTTTTAAAAACCTAAATATGGGATGAGAGATTGGGAGTTGAAAATTATCTTGCATCTTGACAAAAACTGAATTATTTCAAAAACTGCTAGAGTTGGATACCATAAACCTTAATACAACTTAATGTTATTTTAATGGTGGATTTCAAAAATTATGTAATATACAGGGGATTCCATTTTAAAAAATGCAACTTTGATCAATTACATGTGTTTGGGACACTCTGTATACTTTGAAAATAATTTTAAAATGTAGCTCTAGTTAGTCTATATACACCTCAAAAAAGAAACAGTTAAAAAATCTCTTGGCTTTGTCATGAAATTCCGAGGCGTTACTCGTGGCCTACCCTGTATATTGTATAGCGACGTCATTTGGTGTTGGTGCTGTTTTCTGTCGCGTTAGTTATATGAATTATATGAATTTAGACTTATAAGTTATTGATATTTATGTACCTATACTTTGAATCGTTTTATCCCAAATACTGAATTTGGTACGAATCTGATTCAACGTGGGTAGATACTTCGAGAAGTCCTCTACACAGTGTGCAAAAATGGTTAGTGTACCAAAATGCAAACTCCTCTAAAACCACCTAAGTATTTTTTTTGAGATTTCGGCCCTTTGGCATCAACTGATAAATCTGCAAGTATATGAAAATCAGAAGGTGCTTAGTGAAGGACGCACCATTTTGCCCCACGCTGTACGATGAATAGTTCCCGAGATATGGCGTTTTAAAGATTTCACCCTCAACTCCGCCCTACTCTTAAATGGTGAGACTTAGGAAGTTGAAATTTTATGTGGTAAGTCCTTTGAATGATTGGGACAATTGGTAAAAATTTGAAATCGATCGCCTGTGAGGGCCGAATTGACCCCTTAACCTTACACGGCCTTTAATCAGACATGTGATGACTTCATAAAATACCATTACGCAAAGAAAGATGTTTCGGATATTGAAATTATTAAAGACGACATATTCACTAAATTCCCCAACGCCTTGTTTTATTCTAAAGACTTGTCCTAATACGTACGAACGAGAAAATCTTTTATATTAAAAAATGTTGAAGACGAGAGAGTTTATTGATAACTACCGCTTTTGCTATTGTTCAAAAACTTAATATATCTAAATCTATGACATACACTAACTATTCTAAATATTTAAAAAATACAATAATAAATGGTGGTTTGCTAAAGCTTGAGATAAAACCATCTTACGAACTAAATACCTATAAACAAACTACCTGTTGACATTATTATAGATGAACCATTTACTAGTACGGGAGAATTAGGTAATTGAATTCCATCACTGACCTAAACAAGGTATGCCACAGACTTAAGCGAGAATAATACAAGTTATGAAAGCCTAAAATGCAGACATGATTTAGACATACTAACCGAAGACAGGAACATACACTGGTGGCCAAAAGTAGATTTACAAAAATACAATTTCCAAAAAAAGTGATATTATTTAAAATAATCATCGCAATATATTCAAGCAAATCTTCATAAATGTAAACAAATTTTCAGGTAACAAAAAACTATCTTCAGTTTTTCGATTAGGCTTCATATCAAATTATTATAAAAAAATATCAATTCTTGGTTTAGTTTTTGCGTGGCCAAAAATAGATTGACAAATACTAACGTTAATGTTATCAAGGTATTTTGAATTTAAATTTTAAGAAAGATACGTGCGTTTAACTCTTGGAGAAGTGCCTCGTGGAACTAAATTAACAATTGACTTGAAACGTCTAATTATTGACGATTACAATAACGGACTTAGACAAATTAAAATTGCTAAAAAATATTTTCTTAAAAGACGAACAGTGTATTGTGTACTAAAACAATTTAATAATAAAGGAAACTTATGTCCATCTAGAAAAACTGAAAGACCTTCGAAAGTGACCCATCGTATGAGAAGAAGAATTTTTAAGTTAGTGAAAATTAATCCATTTATTTCGTCAAGAAATTAAAGCAGAACTTGCTACGAATTGTGATGTTAATTTAAGCACACGGACTATCAGAAGAATTCTTCAAAACAGTGATTTTAAAACAAGAACCCCGGCCAAAATACCGCTACTAACAAAAAAACAGAGAAAAGGAAGATTGGAATTTGTCAAAAATTATAGACATTGGATAAACGAATGGCGACGCGTCATATTAGGTCGTGTAGTATGAAATGAGTAGATTATCGAAATGCCACATTCAACTGCGAATAACTTCACTCTAAATCTACATTTGGACTTGACTTTTTTATGTGGAAAAGGCACATTCTTCCTCTTTCGATCAGAGTTTAAAGTGTTAAAAATTATTGAAAACTTTTATTTTTATAAAAATTTTTGTGCAGCCATGCAAAATAGTGAAATTCGTGTGTTAATGAAATATGAGTTCCACCGTGGAACCACAACAGCTCAGACGGCTCGCAATATTAATGATATGTCTGGTACTGAAGTCACTTCACAGCAAACAGTATCTCGTTGGTTCATGAAATTTCGTTCTGGCAATTTTGACCTAGCAAATGAACCACGTGGACGACCTGAAACTCAAGTGGATAACGATCATCTGAAAGCCGTGGTGGAAGCGAATCCACGTCAAAGTGCGTTGGAATTTTCGTTAATATTCAGTGTAACCAAAAAAACAATATTGACTCATTTGGCTGAAATTGGTAAGGTGAAGAAGCTGGACAAGCGGGTACCGCATGAGTTGAGCGACATACAGAAAAAACGACGTCTCAAAGCTTGTGTTTCTTTGTTGTGCCGGTATAATAACGATCCATTTTTGAATCGGATTGTTACTTGTGATGAGAAATGGATTGTATATGACAATACCAGATGTTCATCGCAGTGGTTGGATCAAGATGAACCACCAAAACATTGTGCGAAAAAAAATCTTCATCAAAAGAAGATTATGGTCTCCGTTTGGTGGTCCAACGCAGGTGTCATCCATCACATCTTCATGAAACCTGGTGAATCGATTACGGCTGATGTCTACTGCCGACAACTGACCGAAATGATGAGGCAACTGACGGTTAAGCAGCCAAGATTAGTCAATCGAGGCGCACCGCTATTGTTACACGACAACGCTCGGCCACACACCGCACAAGTCACCTTGGCCAAGCTACAGGAGTTGGAATTGGAAACTCTTCGTCATCCACCGTATTCACCCGACTTAGCACCCACTGATTACCACTTCTTTCAAAATTTGGATAACTTCTTTGTAGGGAAAACATTCAACTCCGACGAGGCTGTCAAAGCTGCTTTCCACGAGTTTATCGACTCCCGGCCTGCAGGCTTTTACAGCAGGGGAATCAATGAACTTCCCGTTAAATGGCAGAAGTGTATTGATAATGGTGGTGCATATTTCGATTGACAATAAAAACATTTCATATGAAAAAGAAATGACTAAAGTTTCAATTCAATTCTACTCATTTCATACTACACGACCTAATATTTAGTGATGAATCGAAATTCAACTTGATAAATTCCGATGGCAAACAGTATGTCAGACGTCCTGATGGTCACAGACTCGATCCCAATTATACTATTATATTAAAACTGTTAAACATGGTGGCGGTTCCATAATGGTATGGGGCTGCTTTTCACATTTTGGAATGGGGCCGCTTTTTAAAATCGAAGGCAAGATGAACCGTTTCGATTTCTTAAATATTTTGGCAACTCAAATGGAACCATATGCTGAAAGAACTATGCCTCTAAAGCATTGGTTCCAACAAGACAATGACCCTAAGCATACCTCAAAAGTAGTTCAGCAGTGGCTTAGAGACAACAAAATCCTATTACATGGCCTGCACAGTCACCCGATTTTAACCCGATAGAAAATATTTGGGGGTATTTGAAACATAAAATCAGCGATAAAAAATTTAAAATTGGAAATGAATTGTTTGATACTTTGCAAAAATTGTGGGACGAAATTGATTTACAATTTATTGAAAAATTGATAGTATCTATGCCTAAACGTATACAGGAAGTAAAAAAAACAATGGCTATTTAATAGATTATTAATAAAACTTTAGGATAGTTAACCTAATTGTAATGTGCCCTTAGGCTACGCCTATAGATTTCTACTGCCTTAGTGGTATGTCCAGGATGGCCATATGTCGGGAACCCATTATCTTCCAATAAGGGTTACCCTTCATAAAAACTTTCACTCCTCTTCCTCGTCAAGACAAAAGACTAAAGTATCCTCATTTTTGCCAAAATCAGACTACAGCTGCAACACCCTTGTAAATTATCTTTTCTTACCATTGTCTTGACCTTACGGGTTAAGAATTTGGAAAGATACCATCTGTGGGTTATGTTGCCTATTGCCTAAAACCGGAGTACGCCTATGGGTACTGACCCCCATGTTTAGTAGTTAAGATACCCCGAACCTTGTACTACTCTCTATTCTATACTATTCTATTTTCCTAATAATAACGATACGACTGATATAGCTCAACGCTCCCGAAATCTTGAAAATCCTGCATCCTTAACTCTTGACTCTCTCCATTTTAAATGCCAATTAAAGCCTAAGATCTTTAGTTTTGTAACGATTCAGTGTTGTGTGTGTCATAACGAGTGGAATAAAATCTACTAAAGTGTTCCCGAGTTTTGTTTCGCGAGTTCCATTACATAATTATACCAAAAAATGTTTATGACAATTTTTTATTGAATTTTACATTTTGTCAATCTACTTTTGGCCAACATCATTAAATATATCATTGTTTTTTTTGTTTTATTTTTCTTTATTCAATTTCATGTCATTTGACAAAAAGTATTTCCGAAATGTTTGAGGTCAATTAAAATTATACAGTCAATTGAGGAGATTGAAATGACTTTTATATCCCCAAAACATTAGATTTATTCAATAACTACCATTTGTAAATCAACTTTTGGCCACCGGTGTATATGATACACTACATCTGAAAAACGTGTCCAATGAAGAAACTTTTTTAATGATCTCCAAACTCAATCATTTCGATAAACTAGAATACTCAAATACAGGGTGTCACAAATTAGTAGGCCAATTCGCTAACCACAGATTATTTGAGCGAAAATAAGTCGACTTTCGACGTGTTTAATTTTTTAAATTAAATATTCTTTTATCTTAATTTTTTCATTCTTGTAAAATTTTGATTTACTGCTTACTTTCGAAGATATTCCAGCATGTTGCCTCTCAATACGTGGTAATGTGGTGGAGCACCATTCAACTGAAACCACATATTTTGACGCACATTTAAGGGCAAATGCTCAGGGTTGAATCGCCAGCAGGTAATGCAGTTCCTTACAACGGCCCCAATCTAATTGCGCGCCGCGACAACTCAGTATTTTTCCCTTAGGGATGCGAGCAATAGCTGAGGGCCGGCATGCATCAATCTTTTATGCTCACGCTCGCACAACATCCGCGTCAAACGATGTTTTGGAGACAAAAGCATGGGATGTTTCTTATCAAATTGATAAGGCGAGTTTCGCAACCTTCCCCCTACCCTCATTATGCCCTCACCATCTAGAAAGGGACTCAAACTTAATAACCTATCCTTAGGGTGCAAGGCGACACCCCTGCTGAGGCAATCGAGCTCGACTGCCAAACTACTTCTTTGCGCAGTCTTGACCAACATTTTAATTGCCTCATTTATTTCCGAACTAGATAATGGGGTGCTGACGATGACCCCTTTCGATAGCCTTAATCGACAATTACCAACGAATCGAAGGACGTATGCTACGATGCGACTCAATCGATTGAAATCAGAGTAGCGCTCGAAGAAGTAGTCCCCTATGGCGACAAAAACAACAACTCTCTTTGGAACGCAAACCTTGGGCACCTCCTTAGGTCCTTCAGACGCACTGGGCCGTTGACTTTCCCTGGACTGAAGAAAGGAAGGGTCATGCCACCAAAGACTAGACTCCATGAGTTCACTGGGAAAGACCCCCCTCGATACCAAGTCGGCCGAATTTTCCCTAGTGGGGACGTGACGCCACTCACAATCCATCGTAAGCGATTGGATTTGTGATACCCGCGCGCTTACGAAGCGCTACCTTTAGGCTGCTGGGAGACATTTTTAGCCAACTCAAGACGATGGTTGAGTCTGACCAGCACACCTGCCTAACAAATTGCAATCTAGAGGACGCCCTTACCTTGCTTATAAGTTTGGCCATGACCAATGCACCGCATAGCTCCAAACGAGGGATAGTCAGGGATTTCAAAGGACTCACCCTGCTATTGACGCATAATAACCTCACGGTTATATCGCCGTTTCTATCGATAGATCTGATGTAGACAGCTCCACCATAAGCTTCCTCACTAGCATCAAAAAAACCGTGCAACTCATTGGAACATAGCATCTACGCATGCAATGTGGCGATCAATGTGAGTTCCATTGAGGTTTGGCAACTCACTCCGGAATTTTGTCCAGGCTTTATGCAAATGGGCAGGGACTGACTCATCCCACGATAACCCTTCTTGCCAAAGCCTTTGAATTAGGATTTTCGCGATAATTACAGACGGAGATAGAAGACCCAAGGGGTCGAAGACTTGCGATATACCTGACAAGATGGTGCGCTTTGTTACTTTCACGTTCGTGTCAAAGGCCTGAATTTTGTAAGATAAAACATCTGACGAACAATGCCAGGTTAAACCCAAAATCTTAGCCCTGTCGTCCCCATGAAAATCTAGCACCTGAAAATCCTCGTTTCCTTGACTCACCGCACGCAGTATAGCGGGTTCGTTGGAAAGCCATTTCCGTAATTTGAACCCACCCCCTGCCAATGCAGCGGAAACTCTATAACACATTCTAATTCCTTTCTCAACCGAATCTATTGAGTGAAGGAAGTCGTCAACATAGAATGACGATTTTATTACCGAGAATACATCAAGTTCACTCTCCTGTGCTACTTGATGTAGACACCTTACGGCTAAAAAGCTGGCACTAGCTTGTCCGTATGTGACGGTGTTCAACTCAAAAACCTCGATAGGATCTGAGGGCGATTACCTCCAAAATATCCGTTACAACGAATGTTGTGTAGGCTCCACAAATATTTGCCTATACATCTTGGCGATATCCGCCAAAATCACAAATCGGAACTCGCGAAAACGAATCAAAATGTCAAATAAGTCTGATTGGATCACGGGACCGACCATTTGCAAATCGTTCAGGGATTTCCCTGTTGAAGACGGCATATTACAATCAAATACGACCCTCAATTTAGTGGTGCAACTTTCTGCTTTAATAACAAGGTGATGAGGCATATAGTAGGAGACACGATCATCCTCATCAATCACCCTAGTCATGTGTCCAAGACTCGAATATTCACACATGATTCTACAATATTCTTCCCTCAAAGCTGGATCCCGGCTGAGCTTACGTTCTAGCGAAAGGAACCTTTGGAGAGCTTTCGTTTTGAATTCCCCAAGTCAGCGACGGGATGCTTAAAAGGGATGGCAACCACGAAACGGCCGTCGACCGAACGCCTATGCGTTCTTTGGAAATGCTCCTCACATTCGAGCTCCTCAGCCGACCAGGCCTTGGTCTCAGAGAAATTATCTTCGACCTCCCAAAATTTTCTCAAGTCAAAATCAATGTTTGGGCCACTTGGCCGCGAATTTGTACTCAAATTGCAAATGGAGTTGATGGTACCGGGATTCGCCATTGATCCGGAGACAATCCATCCGAATCTGGTTTTCTGCGGGATGGGATTGTGCGGTCCAAGACTAATTTGACCGACACACAACAACCCACAAAACAGTTGGCTGCCAATTAAAAGATCTATAGGGCCAGGTTTGCTAAATTCCGGATCTGCCAACGTGATGTTGGATGGAATATTTAGCCGACTAATATCCACAGGAGCACCAGGAATGAAGCCGGTGAACCTGAGCAAAACTAGACACTTTAAAGAAGCCTTATAGCCGCTGTGTCGCGCACACACCTCTATGTGGCAACAGTGTTTTACCTCTAACGCCTTTGATCCCAATCCCCCGACTATTACTTCGAAATCACCCAATTTTGTCTTCAGCCTCTTGCATAATGAAGAGGTAATGAAGTTTGACTGACTTTCTGAATCTAAAAGTGCGCGCTCCTTTAAGCGCTTACCCTCGGCACTGACAACGTCAACTAGAACTGTGGATAGGAAGACATGATTCTCCGAACTAAGTGACGACAACGAAACCTGATGCTCCAAACTCTCCACTGGTTTGGGGGCATCTTCTTGCACCTTGACGGGTTCAAAGTGCAACAAGGTGTGGTGTTTAGCCTGGCACTTGCTGCAATTCCTCAAGCGACAATCCTTTACAGAGTG
This sequence comes from Euwallacea fornicatus, assembly GCF_040115645.1. NCBI lineage: Eukaryota > Metazoa > Arthropoda > Insecta > Coleoptera > Curculionidae > Euwallacea > Euwallacea fornicatus. Next base: position 3,487,001 of record NC_089564.1, read on the forward strand.
ACCAGGCTTCAAGCAATTGAAACACACCTTGAGTTGCTTGACCTTGCCGAATCGTTCGTTGGGGGACATAGCCAAAAAACTTGGGCACTTAGCTAATGAGTGTTTCGCTTTACACACTCCACAAGAAATATCGCTCCCAACGAAGGTATTGGCATTCGTCTTATTAGGTTTGAGTCCTACATTTCTTTCTGGTTTATTATTGCCCCTCTGACGATCGATAGCTTCGAGCATGTCCGCCCTGGCGCTCAAAAACTCTCTCAAAGAGTCCCATGAGGGAACCTCTTTGTGGGTGCTCTTCGCCTCCTCCCATTGCTTTTCCGTCATGGGGTCCAGCTTTGTGCTTATGAGATAGGCTACCAGAACACCCCACTGTTCGGGTTTTTGACCCAGAGCGGTCAGCGCAATTAAGCTCTTACTTACGCTGTCAATCAAACTCCTCAATTTAGGAGCCGATTCTCTGTGCATCGATTCCACCTCAACCAGCGTTTTTAAATGGATGTGCACGAGCACCCGCTTATTATCATATCGCTCACTCAAGGTTGCCCAGGCGATATCATAGTTGCCCTCTGATAATTCAAGAGTTCCCAGAACACGAGACGCTACGTCACGCAGCGACGCCCGCAAGTAATGAAACTTTTGAATATGACTCAGCCTATCGTTGTTATGTATTAGACTAAGGTATAGATCTCTGAACCCAAGACAATCTCTGAAATCGCCAGAGAAAGTTGGCAACGAGATAACCGACAATTTGACGTTGTCTAAAGGGCTGGGAGATTCCGCCCCCTGAGAGATGCCGCCTGCAGTGAACATATCGACCCTACTGAATTTTTGCAATAAACCCTTTCTTCTGGCCTTAAGCTCAAAGTATCTATTCTCAAAGTCGTCCCGCTCAGCTAATTGATTGTCCTAATCGTCAGTATGCAGCTCCAACTCACTTTGGATGGTTCCAAACCTCTCGAAAGTACCTTCTAATTTGTCTAGTCTCTCGATTATCTCCCCTATTTTTTCGGCACCTAGACCGCCTCTTACATCTAACCTTTCGAGAAATTTGCTGAACATAGTGAGTTGGGCTTTGCACGTTCTCCTAGCCACGTTTAACCCTTTTAGCTCCACAGCAGATGCCATGATCACAAAATTTCAATACATGCGTCTACCAGTTACTATCTGCTCTAATACAGGAGCTCACAACAACGGCACGTAATTTGTAGCCACGCCAAGATTTGTAATATGCGGCTACAAGTCACTGTGTGTGCTAAGGTAAAAGTTAAGCAGTACGGCATGCAATTTGTAACCACGCCAAGTCTTTATAGAATATGCGGTTACAAAACGCCAACTTTACGATACGAATGATCTAATTACTAGCAAGTAGCACAAACGGAAGTAATAAGGTTCAAAGGCAATAGGACAAGAACTTACCCACTTCCCAAACAAAACTCCCTGGCTGCCACGATAATCCGGATTCACCAAGCTTTTCTTCTTACTTAGCCTCAGACGAACAGCGATTTTGTTTTGTTGTTCTGGCACGTGAAGCAACTTCTACCACGCCTACAGAGCAACTTCTTGGTTTTGCACGTGAACAACTTCTATCACGACACAAACACCGACCGAATGATTCTCCACAAGCCCGAATGCGGCTCGAAGGACCAAAATGTTAAGGGTGTTCCTTCGATAAATGAAACACGACAAAGACAATTTGTTTTATGTAAAATGGACTGTATTAACTTTGCACTTATATCAAAAGAATGAAAGAATCTTGGTCTAAGTAAAGAAGAGGGAGAATGGTTATTGGGCGGGTTACACAATATGATTCGGATCACATCCCGACACCGACGCAGCTTTCATCCGACCGGACAAAAGGAAGAGCAGAGAAGAGAGGAGAAAATTGCTCCGATTATCCCTTAAGTACTAACCCCGAAGAATTCCAACCAGGGGCGCACCACCACCAAGAACCATTGTAAGCTATGGCTACATCGAATCCCATAACTCGTGGCCATCTGGGGAATATCTATACTAGTTGCTTTTCTGGAAATATCGCGGGTCCAACAAATTGACCATCAAAGCAATAGTCCCTATAGAGAAAGCTTCTTTCGACTAGTAGCACATTCCCCAACAAAAGCGTACCCTTAGCTTTGGCCTGATGGACCATGTGGTCTGGCACCCAGATGGTATTCTCCGAATAAGTATCGCAGTACATGGGGCGTAACTTAAGGGAATAAATGACAATATACAATAAACCTAACATTAACAACAATAAAAAAATAAATAGAAACAAAAGCTATTAACTTAGAGTCCCTAATAATGTTTGAATTTGACTCTTCGCTTTATTAGAAGCTCGGAAGATCATGTTTATGTAGTTCTAAGTAGGTAACAAAGCCATTTTAGATTTTACCATTTAAATAATTTAAACAATTATCTATAGGCAATAAAAAAATTTAGTACATTTTTGTGATTAAAAGGCTTGGTGTTCTTCTACCCTCCAACAATTGTGAAAGAGCACGGTTAAATTAAAAAATATTAAAAACTGAATTATCAGGAAAACTGTAACGCTTGGTATATAGGTCTGTTTGGTTAAATCGATTCAGAATCACGTAATCTATCACCCCCTAAAATTATTGTATCGACTTGCCGGAAACCCTGTATATTGATAATGTCATTAGATAGGCTCATTTGGACTACATGACTCATGTACAAATATCTTTCTATTTGTGATATTTCTGTCTTACACGATCACGAAAACATTATATATTTCATTAAAATACCTTTAACTCACGAAGGGTTATTTAAGCTCTACAATTTAATTCCACTCCCTATAAAACACCAAAGGTCCACCTTATATTCCTACATAGATCCTTTTTACCACTTTTTACTACTTAGTACGACAAAAACATATTACAGTCGACTGAGAGATTTATCAAATTGTAAAAAGATATCTGAGGAGGACTACATCTGTTCGAAAGCATCCATACGCTTATTACTAGAAAGACCAGTGTGTGAAACAATACTTTGGACTCAAACCACCATTGATAAACTACCAGAAGACTGTTCGGTACTACACATTCACGCCGAAATGGAAATTTGGCATCCTTTATCGCCAAATAATTGGTTATATGCCATTTCAAAGAACATCAGTGCTTCAATCAGTTGTAATAAATCAAACTCCAATATTATGGACTTTGAACTCCTGGGCATCGGAATCTTTCATATGAAAACTTCTTGCAAGTATTACACCTTTTCGACAGTGCTATATTCCACCTCAAACCAAACAGCAAACTATACAAATTTCATTCCGAAATTCGACTTAACCAAAGACGATTGCTGTATCTACTCCAAAGAACCACCAATGTCAAAACCAGTGAAAATGACAACCCTCCACCTGAATAATTTGAATTTGAACGACCTTCGTCATTCCCAGCAAAAATTGGATCAATTTAACAAATTCTTAATAGAGGAATTCCAAGAATCATGTTTAGTGACATCTTGGTCCTCAATCATAATTGCCATCGTCATAGTTTTCACCCTAACTTTCCTATTGTTGTTTTGTTGCTGTAATTGTCGCTGGCTACCCGAAGTAGGTAAATATTTTCCCAAACGACCACACTATTGTGGAATTCCCAGTGTATGCATAACAAACCACAATGAAAGATTTCAGATCAACTCGAGGCAATTGGATCAAATGGTACTTCAATCTCTTCACCACACCCCAAATCAGGATGAAGTCAATGAACATCGCCAGGACACTTTCTCGCGTCACGCTTCCCTTCGATCATTAGCTGATAATCCTGAAACATATACACGAAGAACCGCTAGTGAAAGACGAATAAAAACGTGAACTGTTGGTATATCATATCTGTATTAATTCTAAGATAAGTTTAAGTGTATAATTCATTGTTAATCATATTGAATAGTGTAACTAAGTTCATACTAGAAGAAAAATTAGCCTAGTAGCCGTAGATTTAAATTCATTAGGAAATTTTGATTGTCTAATTAAGAAACCCTATTAAAATTCTTATTGGGGGAGGAGTTACATACCTTCTTATCCTCAAATCCAGTATCTGTCATATAACTTATTATCCCAGATAACATGAAACTTTCCCAATAATATGGGGTTATCATAGGAATAATTCAGAGCAATTGGACTATTACCAGACCGCCCTTTCATCTATACATGAACAATTAACTGCGACCAAAGTATCAAGTCCCCGGGGGTTTGCCCTTAGCAGTGTAATTTAGATAAGTTGTCCTACACACATATAAGTAGTTTTCAGCACCAAAAATGAATGATTATCATTTTTTCCTCAGACAGAGTGCATAGTGTCAGAAGCTCTTAAATTCCTTCAAAATAATCCAGAGCAAAGGTATAGAACCTTAGTAATAAAATAAAGAGTTTATAGTGAGTTAACGAGTCGTCTCAATCCTGACAAATCTACATTGTGGTGTCGACCACTTATAAAATACCGGCTGGTGTCACAACACAGTGGACTCTTCGAAAGAAATTATTAGAATTGAAGATTCAAAGCGACACCTTGATAATTTAACACTTCGACATTTTTTACGAATTAACATCAGATTTATTAGCAGCAGGAGTAAAATTAGAGGGAGCAGATAAAGGTGTCCCATCTATTGCTAACTCTTCCAAAGCCATAGGACGGTGTAATAACCGCCATAGAGACATTATCTGAAGATAATTTGACTTTAGCCTTTATGAAAATGAGGCTCTTAGATCACGAAGACAAAATATTGAATGTTAATGGGGATACTAGTGAAAAATTCTGAATGTTGCTATTCAGGATAAAATAAGGAGGAACTTTCATCCAAAGAAAACACAATACCAAGGAAGATACAAAAACCTAAATAATCTTTCGAAGAGTAAATGTCATCATTGTGGCCGAAAAGGTCACATTAAGAAGAACTGATTCCATTATAAAAGAACCTTGAAACAACAAAATATGGAAAGAAATAGAACAGTTCAAAACATACAATTATCACAGTTGTCTGAAAACAATCAGAATTTCTCGGGAATACCAAATGTCGGTAATAAACTATAACGAAGGGGTATCATAACCCTGGAAACTTTCACATAATTGTGTCCCTTGAAATAGTTTATTGCCGATAGAAAAGGGATTTGCACTGTAAGGATTTTCCAAGAATCCCACTGCAGTACATCTGTGATGTTGGTTGCAATTAGCCATAGTCGTAGAAAACGTTGTAAACCCTGGTGATTTCAAAAAACTCGACTAGCGACAAACAAAGGACCAATCCCTGGTACCGCGGAGGACGTCCAATTCCAGTAATTCAATAAAGGATCGTTTCCGTGGGACCAGGGAAGAGTAGTGGGAACTGACTGTTGAGGCTTCCACCCATTTTTTAGTTCAGTTCACACTAGACCTCATGAGAGATTAAAAAGTCGAAAAACATCAAATCTTGCCCTTGAAATCATCAGGCACCAATCACTTGTCAACACCTTTAAGCTAAGAACTTTGTTAATATAAAAATTCAAAAAGTCAATCAAGCAATTCAGTACAACTCAGTTTCTTTCGGTCTGACAAAAACGAGAGTGGTCCTTCGGAAACAAAAGGTTTAGAACCAGCCGCGGAAGCAGAACCCACTAACTACTACATTGTACAGGGGAATTACATAATTCCCTCCGAGACAACAGTTATCGGCATTAAGTGGGGAAACTTCAACTAGTTTTACGTTCATGGCCGGAGATGTTAAGAATCAGGATAAAAATAAAGATAAAATTATATTCCTACTAGACTCTGGGGCATCCGATCATCTTGTCAACAGAGACGATTTGTTTGACAGTTTCATCAAGCTACAAGAACCTATAAAAATCTCTGTAGCCAAAAATGAAACCTACAAACATGCAACAAAAAGGGATACGATTCAAGTGACCAGTAACATAGGAATTCAAGGTCTTCTGGAAAATGTGTTTTACTGTCCAGATGTCCCGTACAATTTACTCTCCGTGCGCAGAATGCAAAAATCCGGAATGACTATCATTTTTAACCCTGAGGGTGTGACCATAAACAAAGGCGGTAAGACCATAACGAGGGGTAAGTCTTTGAACAATTTAATTGGCCTTGAATTTATGGTTAACATGAATGTAGTAAATACTATTACTCAAACAATTAGTAGTCCAAAACTACATAATTACAAATTGTGGTATAAACGTTTAGGTCATATCGGGAAATATAAATTTTTAGAGTTGAAAAAGACACAAATGATCGAAGATAAGTGCCAAATCGATCAAGTCATACCAGATAACAAAAGTTTATGTGAAGCGTGCATAAGTGGCAAACAAGTACGTTTACCATTCCAAAAGGCCAAAGACAAAAGTTATGTAAAACGACCATTGTTTATATTACATACGGACGTCTGTGGTCCTATCACTCCTCCAATGGTTAATGATAAAAATTGTTAACAGTACTGTAAACGGTTTTCCCTCCGATCGTTCTGATTTTTTAATATGTTATCCTACAGGTCATTTCCAACAACTATTCTAAAGGGACAAGGGCGCGCAAATGCCTTTCACACTTTTTTTTAGGTTGAACATTTTTCCAAATCCAACTGTCTTACGGGATCGTGGAGCGAATAGGGGTGCTGGGTGGGGTAAACTGCTTCACTATGGGTATGTAATATTTTGTTGTTGCTTTCAAGATCTGAAACGTTGTTAATAATTACCTCACTCAGCACTCCAATTCTCTCCATGAATCCTGAAAGACACTTCACTTAATCGACTAAAATACTAGCGTGGTCTCTGCGCAAGAAAGATACACAAAAATTTTACAATTTTATTTTAATTACAATCGCAATTGAAAAAAAATATAAATTATGATCAAAATAAGTAAATGAAAAACATATTGCTTGATAAGAATTGAAACTAAATGAAATAAATTTCCTTTACTGAGGTGATCCGAACTAACCTGAACTAAATGAAATAAATTTCCTTACTGAGGTGGATGTAACTTTGCAATTTTAATAGAGAAATAATGAATGTCGCCTAATAAAGGAAATGACCGTTTAAACAAAAATTCTGCTAGATATTTAACAAAATGGGGCTCTTTTCTTCCATATCTGAGAATTCCACTACGGATATCTCTCCATATACGCTCTACATTCTGAGTGTGAATTTGCACATCATTAGAATCAACATACTGAAGGGAGTGATTAATTTGCAAGTGCTGATATTCTTCATTTTTTAAAACATCATATGCTCTCCAACAATCCGATACAATAGTGGTTCCAGGATGTATCCATTCTTTAATAATTTAGAGCAAAGTTTGTGAGGTCCGATTTTCAACTGGAACTAGAAAAACTCTCTTAGTATCTTTTTCGAACCCACCAAAGATCCATTTTCCTTTAATCCTGCGACCTCTATTGAATTTTCGCTTCCCAAACTTTCCTTCATCTATTTCCACAATTTTTCCAACTCCACCAATTTTTTTCTGAATTTTTAAGTACTCACTGAATACACACTTCTTTGCAATATGATGACCACTTTACAGCAGTATTGGAATTGCATTTAAGCTCTTTCATTATAAATTGTTGTCAAGGAAATCCTAATCGTAACTACAAAACAGTGAAATACTTTATATTCTCCAACGATAATTTCGACATTTGAAACCACGTTCCTCTTTTTAAGCATTTTTTTTGAAGGCACACTTCTTAACTTTTTTACTTTTCTTGTATTTTCGGCCACAAATAAACAATAAACTATTTATGTTAATTTCTCATCGATTTTTACAAGTTTTGCAATAGCTATATTTCACTAACAGTCCATGATTTATTAAAAAATCCACGAATTGCCTTCTATCACTTGACATTACGATAAAATCTTTTCACGATAATTCACAACTGTTACAAACCATCTTTCCCTTCAAACTAGTCCAAAATATCAAAACAAATATCGAAACAAAACGTTTTTATGTGAGACGTGAATGCTGGGAGAATCAAGCAATGTTGTCGAATTGATAAATTCAAAAATGATTATTTGGATGAAAAATGGAAAAGTGTTACCTTACCTTACCTCACCTTACCTTATCTTACCTTACCTTACTCCACCCAGCACCCCTATTCGCTCCACGATCCCGTGAGACAGTTGGATTTGGAAAAATGTTCAACCTAAAAAAAAAGTGTGAAAGAGGCATTTGCGCGTCCTTGTCCCTATAGAAAAGTTGTTCAAAATGACCTTTAGAATAACATATTTAAAAATCAGAATGATCGGAGCAAAAACCGTTTACGGTATAATTACCAAATTATTTTGTTTTTATTATTGACCAATATACACATTATTGTGCTACATACAGTTAGGTGCAGAACTGAGTCAATACTTAGAAAATTCGTATTAATGGTGGCATAAACAAAATATCTAACAAGTATTCAAAGGAAGGCTTTTATTCTCAAAAAGTACATTAACATTAACATTAAAACCATACAAAACATTTGCCGAAAATAAATGGGGTACATCAAATAATCCTAAATAACATTGGTTCAGTTTTGCTTCACTAATATTAACATTGAACACTTTGGTCGACATTGACACTAATATTTGGTCCAGAGACCTTTAGCTTTTTTAACAGCTAGTAGACGTCTTGGTATGCTTTTTGTTAGTGTTTCACAGAAATCAGGTGGAAGTTGGTCCCATACTTCTTCTATTCTCTCCCATAAAACTTTAAGTGAAGATGGTGGCGAATCGTAGTCGTTGACCAGATGATATTTCACGTAAGCTCATAGATTCTCAATGGGATTTAGGTCGGGACTTTGTGCCGGCCACTGCAAAACCTGAAATTTTTAGGTACCCAACCATTCCTTCACAGATTTTGCGGTATGCTTGGGGTCGTTGTCTTGTTGGAAAATTACTTTGCTAGTGGGATAAGGCATATTATTAACAGTATTTATTAGGTGATCATTTAAAATGGCTTTATAGATGTGCTGGTTCATTATCCCATCTATTTTCTTCAATGGTCCAACCCCATATCCCGACATACAGCCCCAAGCTTTAATATTTCCTCCCCCATGTTTCACCGTCAGAATGAAATCTTTTAGTTTCATGGATTCTCCCTCTCGTTTCCAGCTCCAATGTCGACCATCTGTTGCATATCTGTTAACTTTAGTTTCATCAGACCAAATAACCTTCATCCAATCCTTCTCGGTCCGTGCCTCATATCTTTTTACAAAATCTAGTCGTGCCCTAATATTCTTCTTAGAAAGTAGGGGTTTCTTCTTCTTCTCCACAGCAACAAATTTGGACTGATGTAAAGCTCGTTGGACTGTCCATTTGCTCACCGATTTCCCAGTATCCCCTCGCAGCAACACGGCTGCTTTGGAGGCCGAAGAGGCTTCACCACTGCCCAAATATCTAATTACTCTTCTAGTATCTTGCGCAGACATCTTTTTTGGTTGGCCACATTTATTTATTTTTAAGGAAATTTTTCACTTATTTTTTACCCTTTGTACTGTGGATTGACTTATATTTAATTGAAATGCGATTTCCCGTGTGGATCCACTTTCATCAATCAGTGATTTTTCAATTAATTTTCTTTGAAACTATGAAATCGGCTTCATTGTTTAAAGATTTTGAATTATGATGTTTATTAACGGAGGATATGCGATTAAATGGTATATATTAGTGTCAATGTCGACCAAAGTGTTCAATGCTAATATTAGTGGAGCAAAACTGAACCAATGTTATTTAGGATTATTTGATGTACCCCATTTATTTTCGGCAAATGTTTTGTATGGTTTTAATGTTAATGTTAATGTACTTTTTGAAAATAAAAGCCTTCCTTTGAATACTTGTTAGATATTTTGTTTATGCCACCATTAATACGAATTTTCTAAGTATTGACTCAGTTCTGCACCTAACTGTATTTGATTATAAGAAAATCAGATGTATTCTCAATGTTTCGAGACTATGTTGCAAAAAGTGAAGCACATTTTAATTTAAAATTGACCAATTTATATAGTGACAATGGAAGGGAATATCTGTCCCTTGAAATGAAAGAATATTGTGTATGTTAGATTTGCGGTTCAACGGTGGAGAGAAACGACACAATTTTCTCTCAAAGCACTTTTATATTTTTCGTGATCCAAAAATGGAATCCCAATACAATCCGGTATCCATACACAGAACACATCCCCTCTCCGTGAGAGAACCGATAGGATGGAAAGGCTGTCCACCCTTTTTCCCACGGGTACCAAACCCCTAAAAGTCATTCTCACCTATGCTAAAGGAATTTATAAACAACCCTCTCTTCCCACGCTCATCTGGGGAAGAACTTGGTACCAAAAGCCTGTGCCACTTTCAGATAATGCCAATTAATGATCATAACATAAACAAGAAATGTGAGGGGATTCATGACAGATCTTTCACCATTTTCTTGCACTTATCTTGGGAGGAATTTGGAACCAGAACCCCCTAACGTTTTTAGATAATTGATTAATAGTTTTAACATGGACAAGGAATGCTCACATGTATAACTTAGTGCTGTAAAAAAATAACATTTATTTCTCATCGGATGGATTACAGCGGAGTGGTCATTTTGGGTCTCACTTGAATATTTTTTTGTTAATGCCCATCGAATCATCTACGAATTAGTGGTTTCATAGGTCGCTAATTGAATTGTTTACAATTAGCTTGTGGTCTAATCAAGTTACGATAATGAACAGTTATGCAGGGTGTGGCCCAAGGAATTTTTATGTTCACAGATATATAGATTTCTCTATTTATGATTTTGACATGGAATTTTCCCGTAATGAACTGGGTGGACTGATAACAACCTTCGCTACGATCACCTTACGTCTGTCCTGGCCCACTCAACGTAAAACTCACGTTACACCTTTCTCTAGTACTCTAGTACAGTCAGGCTAGCTCGGGTAAGTATGTCCAGGTTGCTAGCCAACTTGACTACCTCCCTGAGTGGTGTTCTGTGTTGGTCTTCCATTTCAGATGTCGAACAAATCGACCATCTATTTGATAATTATTATCTAACAGAACATGTTTCACGGTCTCCTCCTCTTTCTCCTCAAGATTCAGCGAGCATTTCGGGTTCTCAGGAATCCCCATTTCGTGTAAGTAAGGCAAAAACGGGCCATGCAATATGTAGACCGTCATGGCAAGTCGTGCTGATTGCCTACTTAATCGTATAAGAGTTTGGGCTTTTTCTTTCGACAGAACCTCTTGCCACATTCCGTTCTGGAACTGCGTTTTTACCCAGCTGCGGGGGGGTATACTTAAAGCTGGTACGGGCCCCATGAGAGTCAAATCCGTCGCCTCTCTGGTAGACCTCAGTGCCTTCGAAATCCAAATAACCTGGTATCCATATCATCACAACTCGATTATGGTTACCGCAAGCATTCAGAACTTCGGATGATTCATTTCGCATATATTTGTATTAGCTTCATATTTTTACAATTCTTCCTGGAAGGAAGTAGGGCAGCGGAGAGAGTGTGTCTTTTGTCTTGTATTTCCAATTTGTCGGTTTGCAACTTATTATGTATATTGGCTTGTCCACTTTGTAGTCCCTTCCAGGTTCCCAAAAACTGGCTCTCAAAGATTGAAAAGTAGTTCCAATAAACTCATACTTCCACTTCCTTTGGAGTTGGGATCACCAACAGGTCATCCACGAGCAGTGACCACGCGAGAGGAAGGACCGAACTTTCCCCTGCGGACCACCTTTCTGCCCGTAAAAACTCCGTCATATTTATGGAATGATGGCAATAACTTTTGAAATAATTTTTTTAATCAAAAAATGTATCAAGTTCAAGTTACAAGGCTAATTTGTTGTCACTTCTTGATTATCTTAAACTTTTTTCTGCTCACAACCTTCCAATGAAGTTCAACTTCAGTTTTTTAAATTTCGCCCTTTATTTAATTTTTGTTTAACAGAATCTACACTTATTTACTCACACAAACATATCCAATTTTATTGGGGTTAGATAAGAAAAATTTTGAGAACGTTTTTTCCCTTACTTTATTCAAACAAATTGAACTCGGCCACAAAGGCAAAATAACAATTTACTGCTTACAAGAATTAGTTGTTACTTAATGTTTAAACTATTTGCACAAAGTTTGTTCCGCTGTTATTCCAACACAGTGATATTCTTCACATTGAACGATCCCACTTCAATACAAGTGTCTTGCCTGTGTAATGTAACTCAATGCAGGAGAACAGATATTATTATTAAAGAAACACATTAGTTCTAGTATGTAACTATTGTAATCGACTGTTATTGAAAATAGTTCTTAACCGAATCCTCTTTACTACCCTTAGTCTGTATTTACATGCATTTTATCAAATAGAGGGGTGATTATAACATTAATTATTACATAGTGTCCTTTGGTTGAACTCCGGACTCAGCTGATTGCTTGGTTATTGGACTAAAGGTTAAGTTAGTACAGGGTATTAAGCAATTCTTCATGAGAAATACAAATAGGGTTGATTAGAAAGATGATTTATCCTAATGTCGGTTAATAGGTACGTTACACCTAATTGATTGCGTTATACCGACGATAAGAGCCCCCAAGTTAATTACGTTATTTGGCCGATCCTTATAACCGTGACATTTTAAATGGCCCCAAAGAAAAAAGTTACATAGACTCAAATCAGGTAACCAAGCTCCTGTGGGTTGATCAATCTATCAGGCGTGTCCCCCGGATGGCGGATAGGGGAACGGCCAATGTCCTCTTGAAGCATTGGTTAGTGGGGGTTGATAAGGATGGCTGCAATTTAAAACTTGCAAGTTCAGATAAAAAAACCTCTGCCGTGGACCAGCTTATCATACCGTAAACTTCGGGTGAACCTTGGCACTGAGGGCAGCAATGTCCTGGGTGACCGGGGCGGATTAGATGAGCGAGGATCTGTAGGATCGTGTGGTGAGGCCACTATAGACACCTTCCAATTCTCATAGAGTGGCGCACGCCTAAGAGATGCAAGGCCGAGGAGAGGCTCAGTTCCGAGCGGTCCCGTAAAGGTTCACACTGTGAATACAGACATGGCGAGTCTGCGGAACTTTAGCTGGAATTGTCCTTACCAACCGAGTACAATTTCTTATAACTTACCTATGATCCTGTCAACTCCCTCTCTTCGGAGAATACTTAATTGTCTTGTCCAAAGATCATATTGTAGACATCCGGCTGGCTCTGATGGGGGCTGCAGGGATATAGTCATCATCGGGGCGAGTTGGGAGAGCGGAGGCCCCCCCTGTGGGTCAGATGGTGAGGCCACTTTAAAAACCTTCCAAATCCTAAGGTGGGGTGCGCGCCGAAGAGATGCATGGCTGGGTGGGAGTCCAGTTCCTAGCGGCCCCGTTAGGTTTCACCCTTATCCAATGAACATAGGTGTGGCGAGCCTATGCATACCTAAGCTGGAATTGTACTAAGTCCCAAGTGCAATTTGTCCAATCACCCTATCCTTGATGAATTCCGACTCCACGGAGTGTCCTTGAAATTATCCAGCATCCTGGAAGAACCCATCCTAATATCCTGTAATTACCTAAAGACTAACCTGAATGGAAGAGATAAAGAGGAAAAGGAAAAGAAAATAATGAAGACGAGTGACTTTGAAAACAAGGTACTCCAGACGGGTGATAATCCCGCTGTTGGTTGCGACCGGGTGAGAGCCCCTATGGCCAACGTTGGCCCAGAGGATACTGTGGAAGGCCAGAGCCACTTCGGACATAGGGAGACGTCCGTTCAGATGGAGGAGGGGACAAGGAGGGGTGAGAGATGGGGATGAGGGGGCGATGGGGGAGGAGGTCTCTGACGCCTCCCAGGAAGAGGTGCCCCATCTCGCGAGTATCCCCCAGGTGGGAAAACGGGGGAGGGTAGAGGAAAGCTTCTCTCCCATGAATGAGCGTAGGGCCCTGGAGGAGAAGGTGGAGGACCTGGAACGAGTCGTTGAGATAATGCGTAAACCAAAGCAGGAGCTCTTGGACGCTGAAATGGCGGTCAGGAGTGCTCTGTGTACGGTTAGACGTAGGGAGAAGAGGGATGAGGAACGGGAAAGGGAGCGGGAGAAGCTCCGCGAAGAGGTGAGGGGGCTGCGGAAGTAGTTGGAGAAGGTCCAAGGAGGCTGCAAGGGAGGGATGGAAACAGCCACCTGTGCCACTCAAACGGACACTCCGGAGGAAAGACGCACGAAGGAGCAGCGGGAAAAGATTCGCAGCCTCGTCGCTTCTTGGGAGCTGATGGAGGCTCTTCGGGAAAGATGGGAGGCAGGTCTGTTCCTACAGACGGAGGTGTCGTACGGAGACCTCATGTCGGAGGGGTACCAGAGCGACTTAGGGGTGATAGTGGGGGAGGAGAGCAGTCCGCTCAAGGAGCAAGTGCTGGCTGGGCTTCTCGAGCTGGCGGAACTGGGGGGCGAGCACAAGGCGGGGACGACCCCCTTCCTTGTGCAGACCTGCCGGTTTCGCAAGGGGGTGAGGACGAAGGCCCTGGAGCGCCTCGTCTTTTTCTGCCAGATAGGTGGGGACATTGGTCCGGAAGCAGTCTTTGTAGCGCTGAAGGAGCTCGTGGGAACTGCCCAGAGGGAGGGAAAGGACGAGGGTGGTCGTCCCGCAGGTTCCGGGATTGGATCCCGGAAAACTTAGGAAGCTGGGGAAGCTTGCTGCAGAGGGAAGTGGTGTAAAATTCTATTTTTATTAGCAGGAAGAAAAGAACAAAACGCAAGGAGCGGGAAAGAGCGAAGAGGAATGGGTCATCTTCATGGCGAGGGAGGAAGGCACCTCTTACTTAGATGCCCTCAGAAAGGTGAGACAAGTAGTTGCTAAGGGCGGCCAAGAGATGAAGATCAGCACCGGCAGGGAGATGAAGAAGGGGAAAATGCTACTGACGGTGCTGAAAGGAGGAAAGAACCGGCAACTGCGTGATTTGCTAGCCAAAGACTTGGGCCTGAGCAGAGTAAGAGAGGGTACAGGGAGGTCGGCGGCTCTCCAAATACACGACCTGGACGGAGTCCCTACTGAGGAGGAAGTGGTGGCTAAGGTTGCTTAGTCTCCGTCTAAGTTTCGGGAGCTGTCAAACAGCCATGTTTCTAGTAGAGGGAGAGGCGGTCAGGCAGGTAAGGAGGGTCACCGAAGTGCAGGTGGGCATCTCCAGGTGTCGACTGAAGGAGCGGCGAGAAACCGATCGCTGCTTTAGATGTTGAGAGAGGGACCACAGGGCGGGGGGACCAGGGTGCGGGGGGCGAGCACGAGGCGAAGGGGGGATTGGAGGCCGAGGAGAAGACCGTAGTGGGGAGAAAACCGAGCGCTAGGGGTGAACTTAAAGCCAAGGGGAAACCCAAGGCTGGGGGTAAGCCTAGAGTCAGGGAGAGACTCATGACCAGGGGAGACCCTTGACAAGGCAGAAGCCAGAAGAGGTAGAGGTGAAGAAGGAAGAGGACGGAGGGTCCAAGAACTCACCGACCACCAACTCCCTTGAGTCGCTGGCAACTACTGACGATAAGGCAGGTGGGGGAAAGGCGAGAAAGGAGTGACCGAGGAAGGAGGAATAGGTGAGACACGGGTGAGTGGGTGTAAGCGAGCGTGTGTGCGTGGACTGTTAGGATCCAATGGCGGCGGACAGGGAACTACGGTGCCTACAGATCAATCTTGACAGAGGACGTCTCGCGATGGACCTCATGTTCCAGGTGATTAGGGAAAGAAACGTCGATGTGGAGCTCGATCAAGATCCCTGCGTGGCCGACGGGAACTTAGTACGGGATAGAAGCGATAACGCCTTCATCTGGCAAGCGCCAGGTGTCAGGGTGAAATCGCTTTACCGTTACCGGGGGTTTGTGGCTGCGGAGCTGGATGGGATCACTCCCGTCCCCGTGTACTTTTCGCTAAACAGGAGCACCGATAATTTCACGTTGTGGCTCGATCGGCTGGGGGGTTACGTCAGGGCACGCGACAGCAGGAGGGTCTTCATCGCTGGGGATCCGAACGCCAAGAATGCGAGGTTCGGTTCTGGAGTGGCAAATGCTTACGGACCGGTCCTGGAGGAGTTTCTGGACGCGGCGGAGCTCGTTCCCATCATCGGGAACGAGTGGACGTTCGGAAATAGGAAAGGCAGGTCACTGTTCAACGTAACCATTGCGAAAACGTATGTGAGTGGCTGGGTGAGAGAGTGGCGCGTCGAGGTCGGAATGGAGAGCGGGAGTGGCCACAGGTACATCTTGTATTGCGTCAAGCGAGAAGGGATGGGGGCGAAGAAGTGAGAGTGAAAAAAGGTGGATGGATGACGAGCACGAAGGGTCTGGAAAAAATGGGCGGGTACGTGAAGGAGCGGGACCGTCTGGGGATTGTTCAAATTCCCGAAGGAATAGTTCGGGACTTAAGCGAGGCCTGTGACGAATACATGAGGAAGCGTGGCAGTAGGAACGGGAGAAAGAAACGAGCGGTGTACTGGTGGAGCTAAGAAATTGCAGAAAGAAGGAAAGCAGGTATTAGAGCGAGAAGACGATGGACGTGAGCGCCAGGAAGGGGGAATGCGAACGATGCGAGTGCAGAAGCCGAATACAAGAGACAGCGCAAGGCCCCCAAAGAGTCCACAAGGGACGCCAAGAGAGACGAGTGGAAGAATGTTTGTGCCGAGCTAGAGACAGACGTCTGCGGACTCGGGTACAAAATAGTGACCGGAAAACTTGGCCGCTTTACGAACGGTCTATTGCCGGAAGCAGACATGCGGAAAGAAATGGACGCGCTGTTCCCGGAGAAGTTGCGAGTAACGTGGGAAAAGGTACGAGTGAGATCGAATGACGTGCCTCGAGTTACGACTGAAGAAATCCGACAGACCGTCGGGAGTCTCAAGAGCCGCAAGGCTTCGGGACTGGACGGGCTACCGAACGAGGTGTTGAAGCTATACCTAGGGGCAGTGCCCCAGGGTATAGCATGTTGCGTTAATCGCATCTTGACCTCGAGCGTGTACCCTAAAGTCTGGAAGAGAACCTGACTAGTACTGGCAGAGAAATCGAAACGTGGGCAGAGGTCTCGTACCGACCTATATGTCTCTTGGACGGACTCGGGAAAGTAGCAGAAAAGGTGGTCAAGACCAGACTGCTGAATGAAGCGAATGCATTGGGAATGGTGAGTGAGAGTCAGTATGGGTTCGTCAAGGGCAAGAGTACACTGGACGCCATGCAGGCCGTCATGCGGATAGTCGAGGGGATCAGGGGGAAAAGTTACAAACACGCGGGCTTCTGCGTCATGGTAACAATTGATGTAAAGAACGCCTTTAATACGGCGCCTTGGGATCATATCGTCGACGTGATGAGAAGGGCCAAGGTGAGCGGGTACCTCTTGAACGTAGTTCAGTCGTACCTGCAAGATCGGTTTTTGGTGTTACCTGACGGGGGAGTTCGACAGATGTCGTGTGGCGTTCCCCAAGGGTCCGTCCTGGGCCCCGTCTTGTGGAACCTCTACTACGACGGGATACTGACCGTCGAGTATCCGCGAGGGGTAACTCTGGTGGCCTACGCGGACGACTTGGCGTTGGTGGTTTCGGCGAGTGACGGGGTAACCCTAGAGCCGAGGACTAGGTGAGCCATGGAACTAGCCGCCGACACATTCGAACGTATGGGGCTGAGCATAACTACAGAATAAACCGAAGTGGTGCTGTTGGCCGGGCGAAGGAAAATAAGAAGTATGAGTCTGAGACTGGACAACGTCTCGTACGAGACGAAGGAATGCGTGAAGTACCTATGAGTGTGGATAGACAGAAATACTCGTTTCGGCGAGCACGTACGCCGGATTGCTGAAAAGGTCACTAAGGTGATAGAGAAGCTCGAAGGTATACTGCCTAAAGCGAACGGTTTGGGGTACGAAAGGAGGAGGTTGATGGTGATGGCAGCATCCTCGGTCATGCTGTACGCGGTTCTGGTCTGGCGAATAGAACTGGAGTACGGAAGGTACACGGCCATACTGGAGAGAACGAATCGTCTGCTCGCGCTCCGGGTGGCTAGTATCTACAGGATGGCACCGACCGATGCTGTGCTGGCATTGGCCAAAAAACCTCTGGTGAAAATCAGAGTGAAGGAAAGAAGTAACATGTGGGAAGGAAAAAGTGGAGCGAAGGAATGGGTAATGACCGAGTGGGAGCGGAACTGAGAGAAGTACAAGGGTTGGATAAAGACCTTTGTACCTGGGATCCGCGTCTGGTACAAATGTAAGTGGATGAAGAGTGGGTACATGTTGGCTGAGGTTTTCACTAGACACGGCGTGTTCGGGAAATACCTGAAGCGGATACGAATGGAGAGAAGTGCGGAATGTTGGTTTTGTAGCGAAAGGGAGAACACACCGGAGCACACGCTGTGAATGTGTCCAGAGTGGGAGAGCTATCGCGCTGAGACAAGGGCGGGGGGACTCGACCTAAACCGAAGTACTATAGGGAACGAGCTGGTGGAAAGTAAGAGCAAGTGGATTGCGTTTGAGGGTCTGATAGAGAAAATCTTGAGGGTCAAGATTGCAAAAGAGAACGAGAGGAAGAAGAGTGGGTGCGGAACCGTGTCCGTACCTAGTCCGAGGAAGCCCTGATGATATTGCTGAGAGGTAGTTTCGGGGCAGAAGAGGGGAGGTGGGTTTAGTGGGTAGGCGGCCGACATAATGGTCGGTCGAATCTCATACTACCCGGTCGTGGACCAGGCCGGGTTACTTAAGATTCCCCCTCCTCGCAAAAAAAGGTAACCGAGCTGTTCGCTCTATTTCACATCGCAAAAAATTGGCATTGCCTCTTTTTTAATTAAAAATTGCAATTTCTGGAATGCGATTTACTTCACTTTCAAAAAATGCAGAAGACCTTTATATTATTTTTGTGTTTTTATCAATTTTAATTTCTTTGGATACCGTAAAGAAAATAATTTTTTTCTCGGAAAAATTTCGTATCTAATCCTAATAAAAATAGATATACAGGGTGACCCACTTAAAACACTCCACCTGAAATATCTTGAATGGAATTTGTTTTCGGAAAAGAATCTTAAATGAGACGATGGTCAAATGGAACATCAAATAAAAAAGATTTCAATTTTTATGTTTTTGAAAGTTGATGAGTTTTAAAGGGGCCACCCTGTATATATATACGCCAATAAGAGTAGGTTTCATAAAACAATTCGAAAATAGCGGGTGACATTTTAAAAACTAAAGTTGCAGTTCCTACGAATGTTATAGGGTAAGAAAAAAAAATTAACAAATCAAAAAGTTTACCCTTATTAAATAAACTAGGAAATTCTTTCCATTGCAGGAAACTCTCAAGGACTAGCCCAATCAAAACTTCAAATTCAACCCTTTCTCAATTCAAGTAATCTTGGCTTTGACCGCGGCTGGTGCCAAGAATGACACTCTTTTAGAGTTCGTTTCTGCCCTTAATTTACCCACGCAAGAAACGACTGAAGAAGCCCTTAAGTATGTTTTTTTTACCATTGCGCCCTTGCTAAACTCCTGTTGTTGCAGAAATTTCTTTATTTTGTTAAAACAAAAATCCGACGACTTCCAGTTATCCTCAGTCAATAAATTGTTCGTGAATAATGATTTCCAAATTCTGGACAGTTTCAAAAAGGGAACCATCGAAAATTATGACGCCAATATCGAAAATATTAACTTCGCTAAGGTACATTGTTGAGTTTTCTAATCATTAAAATTATTAATTTGAGTTTTAAGAGGGTTGAAGCAGCTCAAAAAAATAACCAATGGGTAGAAGAGCACAACAGCAAAATCAGGAACATAGTCGATCCTAATAATATCGATGGTTCTATCAGATTGTGCCTGGTTAACGCTTTACATTTCAAGGGTAAGAAATAATAGTTTTCTGTCCATTTGAAGTACCAAAAGTATTTAGACACCTGGAAGAACGAGTTTTCGTATATCAAGGGGACATTCTATACAACCAAAAACAAACACTAAAAAAGTTGATATAATGAATATAGAAGAGTCATTTAGGTACTACGCATCTCCAACGCTTAAAGCCAAATTTTTGGAGATGCCATACCATGGGAACAATATTACAATAACCATCGTCCTCTCAGACGAAATCGAGGGGCTTACAGCCACAGAAAAAGACATATATCCCCTTCTTAAGCCCCAAAACTTGGAATATGAACATGTGTCTGCAACTCTGCCTTCTTTTCTTGTTGAGAGCAAGTATGATTTGATTCCCATCTTACAAAGAGTAAAAATAAGTCTCATCTTTGAAATTAGTTTTTGAAAATAGTTTTTCTTTAGTTGAAGTTGAAAAAGGTGTTTAGTGATAGTGCGTATCCTAGTGGGATTTCTAGTGAACCTTTGACGGTGTCTGAAGTAATCCAGAAGGCCTTTATTAATGTAACCGAGTGTGGAACTGAAGCTGCAGCTGCAACTATCGGTAAGTGATTTTTTTGGGATTCTTCATGTTTTTGCTGCTTTCAATTATTTTGCATTTTTGCACTCTAAATTTAGAACCTGAAATATTGCGAAAATGTTAAGTACTTCATGATGAGTGTTTCTTTGATTAATGTAGCAAAAGTTACTGCACTATGCACGTTTATTTCCGATAAGTAGCACAGTTCACACTGTATCGTTGGGAATAGAAAAGAATCATTCTCTTTTCAGTTTTAGTTGTTCTATTGAGAAAATCAGCCATAATCGAAGCGAGGCCCATATTTCGAGCCGACCATCCGTTTCTGTTTTTTGTTATTTGTATTAATGTAATTTTGTTTGCTGGGATAATTAATTTAAACATTCACAATTAATATTTGGATCCCGTTAGTTGCTGTTGAAAGCCTTAGTCTTTAAGATGAAGCATTACTGGCACAAACATAGTCAATTGCATAAGAAACTAACCGGGAATGTAAACAAAGCTCTAGGCAACTCAACATACACAGCGATCTCTGTGAATGTAACCCACTTTTTTTTTGCGAGGAAGTGGGAATCTTCTCAAGACACCTGGCTTCGACGTGCAGCCAGGTAGTGTGGGATTCTACCGACCATTATGTCGCCCGCCTACCCACTAAAACCACCTCCCCTCTTCGCCCCAGTATCGCCTTTCGGTATTCCTTCAGGGCCCTTTCGTCTCTCCTCGCGGACTATGCGTCGCCGAGGTTGCTCGCTACTCCCTCACTCTTCCCGATTTCCGTTCTCTCTCTCTCACACTCTTATCCCACATGATCTTTCCCACCATTCTTTCAAATGCCATCCACTTCTCCTCTGTCTCCACCAATTCACGCCCTATCATGTTTCGGTCCAGGTTGAGTCCCCTCCCCCTGGCCTCCACACGATACCCCTCCCACTGCGGACACTCCCACAGCGTGTGCTCCGGGGTGTCCGCCACGCACTCTGTTTCGTCCCCACAGAACCAGCAGTGTTTACTTCGTTCCACTCCGATTCTTCGCAGGTATTTACCGAACACACCGTGCCCAGTAAATACCTGTGACAGCACGTAACCCGGTCTCGTCCACTTACATTCGAACTACTGCCTTATGCTGGGTACGAACACTTTCATCCTTCTATCGTACATGGCCCACTCTTTCTCCTATTCGCTTATCATACAATCGCTCGCTTCACTCCTTGATTTCTTACCTCGCTTCCACACCCTTCTTCTCTCTTCCACTCGCAGTCTCACCGGCGGTATTTTAGCCAACACCAACACCGACACACCCGGAGCCGTTCTGTGCATACGCAACCCTGATTGCGAGCGATCTGTTTGCTCGTTCCAAGATGGCGTTGTACTTTCGGTACGTCAGCTCGGTGTGCCACACCGGAACCGTGTACAACAGGACCGACGCCGCCGCCGCCACAAGGACTCGCCTCCTTTCAAACGTCAATCCGTTTAATCTGGGCAGGATTCCCTCGAGTTTTCGTAGAATCCCGCCCACCTTGTCGGCAGTTCGGCGGATGTGCTTGCCGAAGCGAGTATCCCTACCGAACCACACTCCCAGGTACTTCACACATTCCTAACTTTCGTACCTGACACCATCCACCCAGAGACTGAAGCTCCTCAGCAATCTTCTTCCCACCAGAAGCACCATCTCTGTCTTGTCCGTAGCCATGCTGAGACCTTTGACTCGGAACGTGTCGGAGACCAGTTCCATGGCCCCCCTAACTCTTCTCTCCAGGGTTTCCCTGTTCCTTGCCGTCACCACTAACGACAAGTCGTCCGCGTACGCTATCGGAGTGACGCCCTCTGGATAACCCACTGTCAGTAGCTCGTCGTAGAACAGGTTCCACAGGACAAGACCCAGAACGGATCCCTGAGGAACACTGTTGCGACTCGTGTCTGCCAGTTCAGTACTTGTTCAATCTACCATTGTTTTATTTATAAATTTTTAGATTAGTTAGTTTAAGTTTAGACCTTATGTTACGCCCATGGGCAGCTCCGTCTATTTGACCATATGGTTGGATTTCCCCGCGTAACAGCGACCATTATCCGCATCTGTGGACGGTATACCGATAGAATTCCCAACCATTTTGTTTTATAGGCCCTAAAAGGCTAGGTCCAATTCACGTCCCGCCTAGCCCGCACAATACCGATACTCCAATAAAGAGATCCATTCGTCCTTTATCTGGTTGTTACGCTTTGATGCGGTAGGTAGGCAATAAGTCACTAATTGCCCTCTTCTCGGGGTACGTCCATGGGTGTTGAACCCAAGCCGTAGTACTTGAGGAAAATGTGAAGCTAACAGCTCTCTTTTTTTCTTGTTACCTTTACCATCCTCGCTTCGTGATACGTTACGTTCACGGGACTGCACGGGACCACTAATACCGTATAGTGGCTCGATCCCGGCAAAGTCGTAATCTTCCGTGTCTCGCGATATTTGTAGTTAGCAAGCCGTTGTTAACATTTTCTATTGTCAATAAATCGTTGTTATTGTTAAAGAGGTTTTGGTGCCTTTATTTAAAGCAACACAGTGTCTCTGAGACTGCGAAATCAGGGTGGTCCTTCAACATTATCCAGTCCATTGCCAAACCTCAGTATAGTGGGTCCTCCTCGTATTGGACACAAACGTATGCACGTTAATTACTTCACGAAAACATTTTGGTCACTTCGAACCGGATACCTTTGGATTGGATCAGAACCTATGGAACATAGAAAATCGAACACTCTATAAGAAGTAAGGAGTGGAAGGGTGGACGCCAAGAGAACAATTGATAATCCCGGTGAGTCAGTTCCTTTTATCACAAGTTGTCCTTTAAAAGTTACCTAAAATCTAGTAATTTTGATTACCATTTCCTACTTTAAATAGTCATATGTTGAATGAGATTGTCATGATTGGTTAATTTATGTTTCACGATTTCTAGTATTGAAAGAAGGTAAAACTAGTTAATTTCACCACACGTATCTTTCAAATTGAAATTTGTTACTTAATAACGCATAATCAGTATAGTTAAACATGCCATTGAAAAATAAGAAAGGAAAAGTCTCGAAATGATCCGAAAGGGATCTAGGCTCGATAGAATCCCTAACCGAAAGTGGTGAATTTCGAGAACTTTTACATGCTCGAAGAGTTCTAGTCGAGCGTTTGTCTCGGTTTGAGCAATACCTTCTCCATAGCGAAGATATCAAAGAAATCTATCAAATAAAAAATCGTCTCAAGAGCGTACAAGTAGATTTTAATGAATTCGATAAGGTCCAAACACGTTTGGAATTTGTAAATTCAAGGGAATCGGAAAATCGAATAGATACTGAATCAGCCTACTATAGTATAATTTCAGAAGCGGAACGGGTAATAGACACAATTAACAAAACGCATGACGGTAAAAACATTCAAATAGGTACACCAAAGCCAATAGGAAGTATAGGGAAGTTACCAGACTTAGGGTTACCCTCCTTCTTTGGAAATTACGAAACGTGGTTCAGTTTCAAAAATATTTTCGAGTCATTAGTTTACAACAGAACCGATTTGAGTGAAACAGAAAAACTGCTGATTTGAAATTATGTTGTAAGGGCGATGCATTAAAACTTATAGATGCCCTTGACATAATACCCGAAAATTATACAATTAGTTTCAACTTGCTACAAAAGCGATACGAAAACAAAAAGGCAGTTGTTAATTTTCATGTTAAAAATTTACTCTTTAATTTACCGAATGCGACAAAAGAATCTGCAGCAAATATCAGAAAATTAATAGACGCCGTTCAGCAGCACAAATCAGTGTTAGGAAAACTAAAATTACCCGTAGAACAATGGGATGCTTTATTAAATCCAATAATATTAAGTAAGCTTGATGAATATACTAATCGGGAGTGGGAACGGAAACAATGTAATACTGAGATGCCCACTGTTGACCAATTGATCGAATTCTTAACTAAGAAATGTTTTGCATTGGAAGCGGTTCGCGAATTTCCAGTCTCTCATTCACGAAAGCGTGACAAAGATAACATAGAAACCAAAAGTCATGAGAAAAGGAACGAATTCCAACAGTCTAAAAACTACTCGTATTCTTTAACGGAAAGGATTAGTAAGTGTCATATATGTAATGAGAATCATTTCATATATCAATGCTCTCGTTTCATTCAATTACCGGTATCAGAAAAGTACAACGAAATTCGAAAACACAAACTCTGTAGTAATTGTTTACGCGTAGGACATCTGAAACAGGACTGTAGGTCAAGTGGTTGTAGGAAATGTAATCAGAAACACAATACCGCGCTACACTACGAAAAGCGTCAATCAGTCGAAAGAAGTCTAAATCCTAGTAACGTCCACAATAGCGCGGCTCCATCACTCGTAGATAAGCAAGAAATATCACAAGGTACATTGTCAGTAGCAGCAGCTCAAGTAAACAATGACGCGAGCGAAGCGGGTGAATGTTCGTTAACCCTAACTTCATCTAATGTAGATAGAAGCCAGGTATTGCTGTCCACAGCCAACATCCTAATTGCCGATGAAAAAGGCAATTGGCATAAGTGTAACGCATTGCTCGATTCAGGAAGTCAGTCAAACTTGATAAGCAAAAGTCTTTGTAGAAAGTTAGATTTGAGTTTCAAAAGGATTAGCATGCCCTTGTCAGGTATTAGTCAGACCATCACGAAAATCAGCCGACAAACTCATACTAAAATAAAGTCTAAATTTAACAGTTTTGAGGCTAATTTGACATTCTTGGTTTTGCCAACACTAACGGAGAACTTGCCTCTATTCAAATTTTCTAAATCAGTGCTTAAGGTTCCAAACTATATCAACTTAGCAGATGAACATTTTAACGAACCAAAGCATATTGATGTTTTATTAGGGGTAGGTATATTTTACGATTTACTAGGTTCAGGCAAATTAAGACTAGGAGATAAGCTACCGGTATTACAGGAAACATATTTAGGCTGGGTGATATCAGGAAACCTCGCAATTTTTGAATCACGTAATTCTAAGACGATTTGCAACTTGTCAACAAATATCTCAAATAAAATGTTAAACGACTCGTTAACTAAATTTTGGCACGTTGAAGAGTTTAAAAATTCCAAGTTCCTATCAAAAGAGGAATCATATTGCGAGGAATATTTTACTCAAACCACGACCCGCGATGAGGATAATAACTTCATAGTGAAGTACCCCTTCAAAATTGACAAGAAATTGAAGCTCGGAGATTCAAAGACATCAGCGTTAAATCGGTGGAAGTATCTCGAGAGAAAACTTAATAAAGATGAAGAACTGAAAAAACAATATGTGGGGTTTATGACCGAGTATGAGAACTTAGGCCACATGACGCGCGAAGGGTCAATCGAAGATGACGACTCTAGGCAAAATGATGGTTATTTTCTTCCTCATAGGGCAGTTATAAAGAACTCAATCACCACGAAATGCCGCGTGGTGTTTGACGCAAGCTGCAAAACTAGTTCGGGAATTTCGCTAAATGATATTTTGATGGTGGGCCCGGTAGTACAAGAAGAGTTATATGCTATTTTGCTACGTTTACGTCTACGAAAAATCGTGCTGAGCGCAGACATCAAGATGATGTATAGATGTATTAAGATACAGGAAAGTGAAAGAAAGTATCAAAAAATATTATGGCGAGCGGACGCTAAAGATCCGATTAGTGTCTACAAGCTCAACACGGTGACATATGGCACATCAAGTGCACCTTTCCAAGCCACGCGTTGTCTGGTAGAATTGGCAGATCAAAATAAGAACATATACCCTCGAACATCAGAAATAATTAAACATTCTTTTTACATGGATGATTTGTTAACTAGCGTGAATTCGGAAGCAGAGGCTTTGGAGATCTATAAGGAACTTAGCGAGATAATGGGCCAAGCCAATTTTAAGCTGAGGAAATGGATTTCTAATAGTGAAATAGTAGTAAGCAAAATTTTAGAAGCGAACAATAACGAAAATGTTGACAATTTCATTCTCTCGCGTAACAACAAAGAATTAAAAACATTGGGAATTTCTTGGGAACCTAAGCAAGATATTTTAAAATATCAAATCAATGCTAAGATTGAGTCAATACGCGTAACGAAAAGAACGATCCTAGCAACAATCTCTCAAATATTCGATCCCCTTGGACTAATCGGCCCAGCATTGATTAGAGCCAAGCTAATTATTCAAGCATTATGGAAGTTACAACTTGAATGGGACCAAGAGGTTCCTAGTGATATGAAACAATGCTGGCAGGAATTCATAACACAACTTGCATGCCTGAATGAATGCCAGATTGACAGACACGTAATGGTAAGCAACGCGGTTCATGTTGCATTATATGGGTTTAGTGATAGTTCCGAGAAGGCTTATGGAGCTTGTATTTACATAAAATCGGTAGATAACCTGGGCAATCATGAACTTCGGCTTCTAACTGGGAAGTCAAGAGTAGCTCCAGTTAAAAAACTGACGGTACCTCGACTTGAGCTTCTAGCGGCTCATTTGTGGGCCGAGTTAATGCATACTATTAAGCAAACATTAGGGATACCTCTTTCGCGAGTAAAATACTTTACAGATTCAAACATTGTGTTGGCTTGGCTAAAGATGGAACCGTCTAGCCTTAAGACTTTTGTTGCCAATCGTGTAGCCAAGATCTTTATTATATTAAACAAAGTGTCAAATTAATGAGCTCGACGAGGTTTTTAAGATGTCACAACACATGATGATTGCACCTTGTTGCATTTCCAAGAAAAATAGTACTTTAAGTGCTCAAACACACAACTTTTGTGACTTTTCAAACTTTGAAGCTCGATAACTTCGGCAAATGAGGACCAAATTTATTAAACAAAGTGTCAAGTTAATGAGATCGACGATCTCTTTAAGATGTCACAACACATCATAATTGCATCTTGTTGCATTACCAAGAAAAATAGTACTTTAAGTGCTCAAACACACAACTTTTGTGACTTTCCAAACTTTGAAGCTCGATAACTTCGTCAAATAAGGACCAAATTTATTAAACAAAGTGTCAAGTTAATGAGATCGACGATCTCTTTAAGATGTCACAACACATCATAATTGCATCTTGTTGCATTTCCAAGAAAAATAGTACTTTAAGTGCTCAAACACACAACTTTTGTGACTTTTCAAACTTTGAAGCTCGATAACTTCGGCAAATGAGGACTAAATTTGTTAAACAAAGTGTCAAATTAATCAGCTCGACCATCTCTTTAAGATGTCACAACACATCATAATTGCATCTTGTTGCATTTCCAAGAAAAATAGTACTTTAAGTGCTCAAACACACAACTTTTGTGACTTTTCAAACTTTGAAGCTCGATAACTTCGTCAAATAAGGACCAAATTTATTAAACAAAGTGTCAAGTTAATGAGCTCGACGAGCTCTTTAAGATGTCACAACACATCATAATTGCATCTTGTTGCATTTCCAAGAAAAATAGTACTTTAAGTGCTCAAACACACAACTTTTGTGACTTTTCAAACTTTGAAGCTCGATAACTTCGTCAAATAAGGACCAAATTTGTTAAACAAATTGTCAAAGTAATGAGCTCGACGAGGTTTTTAAGATGTCACAACATATGATGATTGCATCTTGTTGCATTTCCAAGAAAAATAGTACTTTAAGTGCTCAAACACACAACTTTTGTGACTTTTCAAACTTTGAAGCTCGATAACTTCGGCAAATGAGGACTAAATTTGTTAAACAAAGTGTCAAGTTAATGAGCTCGACGAGCTCTTTAAGATGTCACAACACATCATAATTGCATCTTGTTGCATTTCCAAGAAAAATAGTACTTTAAGTGCTCAAACACACAACTTTTGTGACTTTTCAAACTTTGAAGCTCGATAACTTCGTCAAATAAGGACCAAATTTATTAAACAAAGTGTCAAGTTAATGAGCTCGACGAGCTCTTTAAGATGTCACAACACATCATAATTGCATCTTGTTGCATTTCCAAGAAAAATAGTACTTTAAGTGCTCAAACACATAACTTTTGTGACTTTTCAAACTTTGAAGCTCGATAACTTCGGCAAATAAGGACCAAATTTATTAAACAAAGTGTCAAATTAATCAGCTCGACGATCTCTTTAAGATGTCACAACACATGATGATTGCATCTTGTTGCATTTCCAAGAAAAATAGTACTTTAAGTGCTCAAACACATAACTTTTGTGACTTTCCAAACTTTGAAGCTCGATAACTTCGTCAAATAAGGACCAAATTTATTAAACAAAGTGTCAAGTTAATGAGCTCGACGATCTCTTTAAGATGTCACAACAGATCATAATTGCATCTTGTTGCATTTCCAAGAAAAATAGTACTTTAAGTGCTCAAACACACAACTTTTGTGACTTTTCAAACTTTGAAGCTCGATAACTTCGTCAAATAAGGACCAAATTTATTAAACAAAGTGTCAGATTAATCAGCTCGACGAGGTTTTTAAGATGTCACAACACATCATGAGTGCATCTTGTTGCATTTCCAAGAAAAATAGTACTTTAAGTGCTCAAACACACAACTTTTGTGACTTTTCAAACTTTGAAGCTCGATAACTTCGTCAAATAAGGACCAAATTTGTTAAACAAATTGTCAAAGTAATGAGCTCGACGAGGTTTTTAAGATGTCACAACACATCATAATTGCATCTTGTTGCATTTCCAGGAAAAATAGTACTTTAAGTGCTCAAACACACAACTTTTGTGACTTTTCAAATTTTGAAGCTCGATAACTTCGGCAAATGAGGACTAAATTTGTTCAACAAAGTGTCAAATTAATCAGCTCGACGAGATCTTTAAGATGTCACAACATATGATGATTGCATCTTGTTGCATTTCCAAGAAAAATAGTACTTTAAGTGCTCAAACACACAACTTTTGTGACTTTTCAAACTTTGAAGCTCGATAACTTCGGGAATTGTGGACCAAATGTGTTAAACAAAGTGTCAAATTAATCAGCTCGACGAGATCTTTAACATGTCACAACACATGATGATTGCATCTTGTTGCATTTCCAAGAAAAATAGTACTTTAAGTGCTCAAACACACAACTTTTGTGACTTTCCAAACTTTGAAGCTCGATAACTTCGGCAAATGAGGACCAAATTTATTAAACAAAGTGTCAAGTTAATGAGATTGACGATCTCTTTAAGATGTCACAACACATCATAATTGCATCTTGTTGCATTTTCAAGAAAAATAGTACTTTAAGTGCTCAAACACACAACTTTTGTGACTTTTCAAACTTTGAAGCTCGATAACTTCGGCAAATGAGGACCAAATTTATTAAACAAAGTGTCAAGTTAATGAGATTGACGATCTCTTTAAGATGTCACAACACATCATAATTGCATCTTGTTGCATTTCCAAGAAAAATAGTACTTTAAGTGCTCAAACACACAACTTTTGTGACTTTCCAAACTTTGAAGCTCGATAACTTCGTCAAATAAGGACCAAATTTATTAAACAAAGTGTCAAGTTAATGAGCTCGACGATCTCTTTAAGATGTCACAACACATCATAATTGCATCTTGTTGCATTTTCAAGAAAAATAGTACTTTAAGTGCTCAAACACACAACTTTTGTGACTTTTCAAACTTTGAAGCTCGATAACTTCGGCAAATGAGGACTAAATTTGTTAAACAAAGTGTCAAATTAATCAGCTCGACGAGATCTTTAAGATGTCACAACACATCATAATTGCATCTTGTTGCATTTCCAAGAAAAATAGTACTTTAAGTGCTCAAACACACAACTTTTGTGACTTTTCAAACTTTGAAGCTCGATAACTTCGGCAAATGAGGACTAAATTTGTTAAACAAAGTGTCAAATTAATCAGCTCGACGAGATCTTTAAGATGTCACAACACATGATGATTGCATCTTGTTACATTTCCAAGAAAAATAGTACTTTACGTGCTCAAACACACAACTTTTGTGACTTTTCAAACTTTGAAGCTCGATAACTTCGGCAAATGAGGACTAAATTTGTTAAACAAAGTGTCAAATTAATCAGCTCGACGAGATCTTTAAGATGTCACAACACATGATGATTGCATCTTGTTGCATTTCCAAGAAAAATAGTACTTTAAGTGCTCAAACACACAACTTTCGTGACTTTTCAAACTTTGAAGCTCGATAACTTCGGCAAATGAGGACTAAATTTGTTAAACAAAGTGTCAAATTAATCAGCTCGACGAGATCTTTAAGATATCACAACACATGATGATTGCATCTTGTTGCATTTCCAAGAAAAATAGTACTTTACGTGCTCAAACACACAACTTTCGTGACTTTTCAAACTTTGAAGCTCGATAACTTCGGCAAATGAGGACTAAATTTGTTAAACAAAGTGTCAAATTAATCAGCTCGACGAGATCTTTAAGATGTCACAACACATGATGATTGCATCTTGTTGCATTTCCAAGAAAAATAGTACTTTACGTGCTCAAACACACAACTTTTGTGACTTTTCAAACTTTGAAGCTCGATAACTTCGGGAATTGTGGACCAAATGTGTTAAACAAAGTGTCAAATTAATCAGCTCGACCATCTCTTTAAGATGTCACAACACATCATAATTGCATCTTGTTGCATTTCCAAGAAAAATAGTACTTTAAGTGCTCAAACACACAACTTTTGTGACTTTTCAAACTTTGAAGCTCGATAACTTCGGGAATTGTGGACCAAATGTGTTAAACAAAGTGTCAAATTAATCAGCTCGACCATCTCTTTAAGATGTCACAACACATCATAATTGCATCTTGTTGCATTTCCAAGAAAAATAGTACTTTAAGTGCTCAAACACACAACTTTTGTGACTTTTCAAACTTTGAAGCTCGATAACTTCGGCAAATGAGGACTAAATTTGTTAAACAAAGTGTCAAGTTAATGAGCTCGACGATCTCTTTAAGATGTCACAACACATCATAATTGCATCTTGTTGCATTTCCAAGAAAAATAGTACTTTAAGTGCTCAAACACACAACTTTTGTGACTTTCCAAACTTTGAAGCTCGATAACTTCGGGAATTGTGGACCAAATGTGTTAAACAAAGTGTCAAATTAATCAGCTCGACCATCTCTTTAAGATGTCACAACACATCATAATTGCATCTTGTTGCATTTCCAAGAAAAATAGTACTTTACGTGCTCAAACACACAACTTTTGTGACTTTCCAAACTTTGAAGCTCGATAACTTCGGGAATTGTGGACCAAATGTGTTAAACAAAGTGTCAAATTAATCAGCTCGACCATCTCTTTAAGATGTCACAACACATCATAATTGCATCTTGTTGCATTTCCAAGAAAAATAGTACTTTAAGTGCTCAAACACACAACTTTTGTGACTTTTCAAACTTTGAAGCTCGATAACTTCGGCAAATAAGGACCAAATTTATTAAACAAAGTGTCAAGTTAATGAGCTCGACGATCTCTTTAAGATGTCACAACACATCATAATTGCATCTTGTTGCATTTCCAAGAAAAATAGTACTTTAAGTGCTCAAACACATAACTTTTGTGACTTTTCAAACTTTGAAGCTCGATAACTTCGTCAAATAAGGACCAAATTTATTAAACAAAGTGTCAGATTAATCAGCTCGACGAGGTTTTTAAGATGTCACAACACATCATAATTGCATCTTGTTGCATTTCCAGGAAAAATAGTACTTTAAGTGCTCAAACACACAACTTTTGTGACTTTTCAAACTTTGAAGCTCGATAACTTCGGGAATTGTGGACCAAATTTGTTAAACAAAGTGTCAAATTAATCAGCTCGACGAGATCTTTAAGATGTCACAACACATGATGATTGCATCTTGTTTCATTTCCAAGAAAAATAGTACTTTAAGTGCTCAAACACACAACTTTTGTGACTTTTCAAATTTTGAAGCTCGATAACTTCGGCAAATGAGGACTAAATTTGTTAAACAAAATGTCAAATTAATCAGCTCGACGAGATCTTTAACATGTCACAACACATGATGATTGCATCTTGTTGCATTTCCAAGAAAAATAGTACTTTAAGTGCTCAAACACATAACTTTTGTGACTTTTCAAATTTTGAAGCTCGATAACTTCGGGAATTGTGGACCAAATGTGTTAAACAAAGTGTCAAATTAATCAGCTCGACGAGATCTTTAACATGTCACAACACATGATGATTGCATCTTGTTGCATTTCCAAGAAAAATAGTACTTTAAGTGCTCAAACACACAACTTTTGTGACTTTTCAAACTTTGAAGCTCGATAACTTCGGGAATTGTGGACCAAATGTGTTAAACAAAGTGTCAAATTAATCAGCTCGACGAGATCTTTAACATGTCACAACACATGATGATTGCATCTTGTTGCATTTCCAAGAAAAATAGTACTTTAAGTGCTCAAACACACAACTTTTGTGACTTTTCAAACTTTGAAGCTCGATAACTTCGGGAATTGTGGACCAAATGTGTTAAACAAAGTGTCAAATTAATCAGCTCGACGAGATCTTTAACATGTCACAACACATGATGATTGCATCTTGTTGCATTTCCAAGAAAAATAGTACTTTAAGTGCTCAAACACACAACTTTTGTGACTTTTCAAACTTTGAAGCTCGATAACTTCGGGAATTGTGGACCAAATGTGTTAAACAAAGTGTCAAATTAGTCAGCTCGACGAGATCTTTAACATGTCACAACACATGATGATTGCATCTTGTTGCATTTCCAAGAAAAATAGTACTTTAAGTGCTCAAACACACAACTTTTGTGACTTTTCAAACTTTGAAGCTCGATAACTTCGGGAATTGTGGACCAAATGTGTTAAACAAAGTGTCAAATTAATCAGCTCGACGAGATCTTTAACATGTCACAACACATGATGATTGCATCTTGTTGCATTTCCAAGAAAAATAGTACTTTAAGTGCTCAAACACACAACTTTTGTGACTTTTCAAACTTTGAAGCTCGATAACTTCGGGAATTGTGGACCAAATGTGTTAAACAAAGTGTCAAATTAATCAGCTCGACGAGATCTTTAACATGTCACAACACATGATGATTGCATCTTGTTGCATTTCCAAGAAAATAGTACTTTAAGTGCTCAAACACACAACTTTTGTGACTTTCCAAACTTTGAAGCTCGATAACTTCGTCAAATAAGGACCACATTTATTAAACAAAGTGTCAAGTTAATGAGCTCGACGATCTCTTTAAGATGTCACAACACATCATAATTGCATCTTGTTGCATTTCCAAGAAAAATAGTACTTTAAGTGCTCAAACACACAACTTTTGTGACTTTTCAAACTTTGAAGCTCGATAACTTCGGGAATTGTGGACCAAATGTGTTAAACAAAGTGTCAAATTAATCAGCTCGACGAGATCTTTAACATGTCACAACACATGATGATTGCATCTTGTTGCATTTCCAAGAAAAATAGTACTTTAAGTGCTCAAACACACAACTTTTGTGACTTTTCAAACTTTGAAGCTCGATAACTTCGGGAATTGTGGACCAAATGTGTTAAACAAAGTGTCAAATTAATCAGCTCGACGAGATCTTTAACATGTCACAACACATGATGATTGCATCTTGTTGCATTTCCAAGAAAAATAGTACTTTAAGTGCTCAAACACACAACTTTTGTGACTTTTCAAACTTTGAAGCTCGATAACTTCGGGAATTGTGGACCAAATGTGTTAAACAAAGTGTCAAATTAATCAGCTCGACGAGATCTTTAACATGTCACAACACATGATGATTGCATCTTGTTGCATTTCCAAGAAAAATAGTACTTTAAGTGCTCAAACACACAACTTTTGTGACTTTTCAAACTTTGAAGCTCGATAACTTCGGGAATTGTGGACCAAATGTGTTAAACAAAGTGTCAAATTAATCAGCTCGACGAGATCTTTAACATGTCACAACACATGATGATTGCATCTTGTTGCATTTCCAAGAAAAATAGTACTTTAAGTGCTCAAACACACAACTTTTGTGACTTTTCAAACTTTGAAGCTCGATAACTTCGGGAATTGTGGACCAAATGTGTTAAACAAAGTGTCAAATTAGTCAGCTCGACGAGATCTTTAACATGTCACAACACATGATGATTGCATCTTGTTGCATTTCCAAGAAAAATAGTACTTTAAGTGCTCAAACACACAACTTTTGTGACTTTTCAAACTTTGAAGCTCGATAACTTCGGGAATTGTGGACCAAATGTGTTAAACAAAGTGTCAAATTAATCAGCTCGACGAGATCTTTAACATGTCACAACACATGATGATTGCATCTTGTTGCATTTCCAAGAAAAATAGTACTTTAAGTGCTCAAACACACAACTTTTGTGACTTTTCAAACTTTGAAGCTCGATAACTTCGGGAATTGTGGACCAAATGTGTTAAACAAAGTGTCAAATTAATCAGCTCGACGAGATCTTTAACATGTCACAACACATGATGATTGCATCTTGTTGCATTTCCAAGAAAATAGTACTTTAAGTGCTCAAACACACAACTTTTGTGACTTTCCAAACTTTGAAGCTCGATAACTTCGTCAAATAAGGACCACATTTATTAAACAAAGTGTCAAGTTAATGAGCTCGACGATCTCTTTAAGATGTCACAACACATCATAATTGCATCTTGTTGCATTTCCAAGAAAAATAGTACTTTAAGTGCTCAAACACACAACTTTTGTGACTTTTCAAACTTTGAAGCTCGATAACTTCGGGAATTGTGGACCAAATGTGTTAAACAAAGTGTCAAATTAATCAGCTCGACGAGATCTTTAACATGTCACAACACATGATGATTGCATCTTGTTGCATTTCCAAGAAAAATAGTACTTTAAGTGCTCAAACACACAACTTTTGTGACTTTTCAAACTTTGAAGCTCGATAACTTCGGGAATTGTGGACCAAATGTGTTAAACAAAGTGTCAAATTAATCAGCTCGACGAGATCTTTAACATGTCACAACACATGATGATTGCATCTTGTTGCATTTCCAAGAAAAA
This sequence comes from Euwallacea fornicatus, assembly GCF_040115645.1. Classification (NCBI taxonomy): domain Eukaryota; kingdom Metazoa; phylum Arthropoda; class Insecta; order Coleoptera; family Curculionidae; genus Euwallacea; species Euwallacea fornicatus. Next base: position 3,522,326 of record NC_089564.1, read on the forward strand.
TAGTACTTTAAGTGCTCAAACACACAACTTTTGTGACTTTCCAAACTTTGAAGCTCGATAACTTCGTCAAATAAGGACCACATTTATTAAACAAAGTGTCAAGTTAATGAGCTCGACGATCTCTTTAAGATGTCACAACACATCATAATTGCATCTTGTTGCATTTCCAAGAAAAATAGTACTTTAAGTGCTCAAACACACAACTTTTGTGACTTTTCAAACTTTGAAGCTCGATAACTTCGGCAAATAAGGACCAAATTTATTAAACAAAGTGTCAAGTTAATGAGCTCGACGATCTCTTTAAGATGTCACAACACATCATAATTGCATCTTGTTGCATTTCCAAGAAAAATAGTACTTTAAGTGCTCAAACACATAACTTTTGTGACTTTTCAAACTTTGAAGCTCGATAACTTCGGGAATTGTGGACCAAATTTATTAAACAAAGTGTCAAGTTAATGAGCTCGACGATCTCTTTAAGATGTCACAACACATCATAATTGCATCTTGTTGCATTTCCAAGAAAAATAGTACTTTAAGTGCTCAAACACACAACTTTTGTGACTTTTCAAACTTTGAAGCTCGATAACTTCGTCAAATAAGGACCAAATTTGTTAAACAAATTGTCAAAGTAATGAGCTCGACGAGGTTTTTAAGATGTCACAACACATCATAATTGCATCTTGTTGCATTTCCAAGAAAAATAGTACTTTAAGTGCTCAAACACACAACTTTTGTGACTTTTCAAACTTTGAAGCTCGATAACTTCGGGAATTGTGGACCAAATGTGTTAAACAAAGTGTCAAATTAATCAGCTCGACGAGATCTTTAACATGTCACAACACATGATGATTGCATCTTGTTGCATTTCCAAGAAAAATAGTACTTTAAGTGCTCAAACACACAACTTTTGTGACTTTTCAAACTTTGAAGCTCGATAACTTCGGGAATTGTGGACCAAATGTGTTAAACAAAGTGTCAAATTAATCAGCTCGACGAGATCTTTAACATGTCACAACACATGATGATTGCATCTTGTTGCATTTCCAAGAAAAATAGTACTTTAAGTGCTCAAACACACAACTTTTGTGACTTTCCAAACTTTGAAGCTCGATAACTTCGTCAAATAAGGACCACATTTATTAAACAAAGTGTCAAGTTAATGAGCTCGACGATCTCTTTAAGATGTCACAACACATCATAATTGCATCTTGTTGCATTTCCAAGAAAAATAGTACTTTAAGTGCTCAAACACACAACTTTTGTGACTTTTCAAACTTTGAAGCTCGATAACTTCGGGAATTGTGGACCAAATTTATTAAACAAAGTGTCAAGTTAATGAGCTCGACGATCTCTTTAAGATGTCACAACACATCATAATTGCATCTTGTTGCATTTCCAAGAAAAATAGTACTTTAAGTGCTCAAACACATAACTTTTGTGACTTTCCAAACTTTGAAGCTCGATAACTTCGTCAAATAAGGACCAAATTTGTTAAACAAATTGTCAAAGTAATGAGCTCGACGAGGTTTTTAAGATGTCACAACACATCATAATTGCATCTTGTTGCATTTCCAGGAAAAATAGTACTTTAAGTGCTCAAACACACAACTTTTGTGACTTTTCAAACTTTGAAGCTCGATAACTTCGGCAAATGAGGACTAAATTTGTTCAACAAAGTGTCAAATTAATCAGCTCGACGAGATCTTTAAGATGTCACAACATATGATGATTGCATCTTGTTGCATTTCCAAGAAAAATAGTACTTTAAGTGCTCAAACACACAACTTTTGTGACTTTTCAAACTTTGAAGCTCGATAACTTCGGGAATTGTGGACCAAATTTATTAAACAAAGTGTCAAGTTAATGAGCTCGACGATCTCTTTAAGATGTCACAACACATCATAATTGCATCTTGTTGCATTTCCAAGAAAAATAGTACTTTAAGTGCTCAAACACATAACTTTTGTGACTTTTCAAACTTTGAAGCTCGATAACTTCGGCAAATAAGGACCAAATTTATTAAACAAAGTGTCAGATTAATCAGCTCGACGAGATCTTTAAGATGTCACAACACATGATGATTGCATCTTGTTTCATGTCCAAGAAAAATAGTACTTTAAGTGCTCAAACACACAACTTTTGTGACTTTTCAAATTTTGAAGCTCGATAACTTCGGCAAATGAGGACTAAATTTGTTAAACAAAATGTCAAATTAATCAGCTCGACGAGATCTTTAAGATGTCACAACACATGATGATTGCATCTTGTTTCATTTCCAAGAAAAATAGTACTTTAAGTGCTCAAACACATAACTTTTGTGACTTTTCAAATTTTGAAGCTCGATAACTTCGGGAATTGTGGACCAAATGTGTTAAACAAAGTGTCAAATTAATCAGCTCGACGAGATCTTTAACATGTCACAACACATGATGATTGCATCTTGTTGCATTTCCAAGAAAAATAGTACTTTAAGTGCTCAAACACACAACTTTTGTGACTTTTCAAACTTTGAAGCTCGATAACTTCGGGAATTGTGGACCAAATGTGTTAAACAAAGTGTCAAATTAATCAGCTCGACGAGATCTTTAACATGTCACAACACATGATGATTGCATCTTGTTGCATTTCCAAGAAAAATAGTACTTTAAGTGCTCAAACACACAACTTTTGTGACTTTTCAAACTTTGAAGCTCGATAACTTCGGGAATTGTGGACCAAATGTGTTAAACAAAGTGTCAAATTAATCAGCTCGACGAGATCTTTAACATGTCACAACACATGATGATTGCATCTTGTTGCATTTCCAAGAAAAATAGTACTTTAAGTGCTCAAACACACAACTTTTGTGACTTTTCAAACTTTGAAGCTCGATAACTTCGGGAATTGTGGACCAAATTTATTAAACAAAGTGTCAAGTTAATGAGCTCGACGATCTCTTTAAGATGTCACAACACATCATAATTGCATCTTGTTGCATTTCCAAGAAAAATAGTACTTTAAGTGCTCAAACACATAACTTTTGTGACTTTCCAAACTTTGAAGCTCGATAACTTCGTCAAATAAGGACCAAATTTGTTAAACAAATTGTCAAAGTAATGAGCTCGACGAGGTTTTTAAGATGTCACAACACATCATAATTGCATCTTGTTGCATTTCCAGGAAAAATAGTACTTTAAGTGCTCAAACACACAACTTTTGTGACTTTTCAAACTTTGAAGCTCGATAACTTCGGCAAATGAGGACTAAATTTGTTCAACAAAGTGTCAAATTAATCAGCTCGACGAGATCTTTAAGATGTCACAACATATGATGATTGCATCTTGTTGCATTTCCAAGAAAAATAGTACTTTAAGTGCTCAAACACACAACTTTTGTGACTTTTCAAACTTTGAAGCTCGATAACTTCGGGAATTGTGGACCAAATTTATTAAACAAAGTGTCAAGTTAATGAGCTCGACGATCTCTTTAAGATGTCACAACACATCATAATTGCATCTTGTTGCATTTCCAAGAAAAATAGTACTTTAAGTGCTCAAACACATAACTTTTGTGACTTTTCAAACTTTGAAGCTCGATAACTTCGGCAAATAAGGACCAAATTTATTAAACAAAGTGTCAGATTAATCAGCTCGACGAGATCTTTAAGATGTCACAACACATGATGATTGCATCTTGTTTCATTTCCAAGAAAAATAGTACTTTAAGTGCTCAAACACACAACTTTTGTGACTTTTCAAATTTTGAAGCTCGATAACTTCGGCAAATGAGGACTAAATTTGTTAAACAAAATGTCAAATTAATCAGCTCGACGAGATCTTTAAGATGTCACAACACATGATGATTGCATCTTGTTTCATTTCCAAGAAAAATAGTACTTTAAGTGCTCAAACACATAACTTTTGTGACTTTTCAAATTTTGAAGCTCGATAACTTCGGGAATTGTGGACCAAATGTGTTAAACAAAGTGTCAAATTAATCAGCTCGACGAGATCTTTAACATGTCACAACACATGATGATTGCATCTTGTTGCATTTCCAAGAAAAATAGTACTTTAAGTGCTCAAACACACAACTTTTGTGACTTTTCAAACTTTGAAGCTCGATAACTTCGGGAATTGTGGACCAAATGTGTTAAACAAAGTGTCAAATTAATCAGCTCGACGAGATCTTTAACATGTCACAACACATGATGATTGCATCTTGTTGCATTTCCAAGAAAAATAGTACTTTAAGTGCTCAAACACACAACTTTTGTGACTTTTCAAACTTTGAAGCTCGATAACTTCGGGAATTGTGGACCAAATGTGTTAAACAAAGTGTCAAATTAATCAGCTCGACGAGATCTTTAACATGTCACAACACATGATGATTGCATCTTGTTGCATTTCCAAGAAAAATAGTACTTTAAGTGCTCAAACACACAACTTTTGTGACTTTTCAAACTTTGAAGCTCGATAACTTCGGGAATTGTGGACCAAATTTATTAAACAAAGTGTCAAGTTAATGAGCTCGACGATCTCTTTAACATGTCACAACACATGATGATTGCATCTTGTTGCATTTCCAAGAAAAATAGTACTTTAAGTGCTCAAACACACAACTTTTGTGACTTTTCAAACTTTGAAGCTCGATAACTTCGGCAAATAAGGACCAAATTTATTAAACAAAGTGTCAAGTTAATCAGCTCGACGATCTCTTTAAGATGTCACAACACATCATAATTGCATCTTGTTGCATTTCCAAGAAAAATAGTACTTTAAGTGCTCAAACACACAACTTTTGTGACTTTTCAAACTTTGAAGCTCGATAACTTCGGCAAATGAGGACTAAATTTGTTAAACAAAGTGTCAAGTTAATGAGCTCGACGAGCTCTTTAAGATGTCACAACACATCATAATTGCATCTTGTTGCATTTCCAAGAAAAATAGTACTTTAAGTGCTCAAACACACAACTTTTGTGACTTTTCAAACTTTGAAGCTCGATAACTTCGGCAAATGAGGACCAAATTTATTAAACAAAGTGTCAAGTTAATGAGCTCGACGATCTCTTTAAGATGTCACAACACATCATGATTGCATCTTGTTGCATTTCCACGAAAAATAGTACTGTAAGTGCTCAAACACACAACTTTTGTGACTTTCCAAACTTTGAAGCTCGATAACTTCGTCAAATAAGGACCAAATTTATTAAACAAAGTGTCAGATTAATCAGCTCGACGAGGTTTTTAAGATGTCACAACACATCATGAGTGCATCTTGTTGCATTTCCAAGAAAAATAGTACTTTAAGTGCTCAAACACACAACTTTTGTGACTTTTCAAACTTTGAAGCTCGATAACTTCGTCAAATAAGGACCAAATTTGTTAAACAAATTGTCAAAGTAATGAGCTCGACGAGGTTTTTAAGATGTCACAACACATCATAATTGCATCTTGTTGCATTTCCAGGAAAAATAGTACTTTAAGTGCTCAAACACACAACTTTTGTGACTTTTCAAACTTTGAAGCTCGATAACTTCGTCAAATAAGGACCAAATTTATTAAACAAAGTGTCAAGTTAATGAGCTCGACGATCTCTTTAAGATGTCACAACACATCATGATTGCATCTTGTTGCATTTCCACGAAAAATAGTACTGTAAGTGCTCAAACACACAACTTTTGTGACTTTTCAAACTTTGAAGCTCGATAACTTCGGCAAATGAGGACTAAATTTGTTAAACAAAGTGTCAAATTAATCAGCTCGACGAGATCTTTAACCTGTCACAACACATGATGATTGCATCTTGTTGCATTTCCAAGAAAAATAGTACTTTAAGTGCTCAAACACACAACTTTTGTGACTTTTCAAACTTTGAAGCTCGATAACTTCGTCAAATAAGGACCAAATTTGTTAAACAAATTGTCAAAGTAATGAGCTCGACGAGGTTTTTAAGATGTCACAACACATCATAATTGCATCTTGTTGCATTTCCAGGAAAAATAGTACTTTAAGTGCTCAAACACACAACTTTTGTGACTTTTCAAACTTTGAAGCTCGATAACTTCGGGAATTGTGGACCAAATTTATTAAACAAAGTGTCAAGTTAATGAGCTCGACGATCTCTTTAAGATGTCACAACACATCATAATTGCATCTTGTTGCATTTTCAAGAAAAATAGTACTTTAAGTGCTCAAACACATAACTTTTGTGACTTTCCAAACTTTGAAGCTCGATAACTTCGTCAAATAAGGACCAAATTTATTAAACAAAGTGTCAGATTAATCAGCTCGACGAGGTTTTTAAGATGTCACAACACATCATGAGTGCATCTTGTTGCATTTCCAAGAAAAATAGTACTTTAAGTGCTCAAACACACAAATTTTGTGACTTTTCAAACTTTGAAGCTCGATAACTTCGGCAAATGAGGACTAAATTTGTTAAACCAAGTGTCAAATTAATCAGCTCGACGAGATCTTTAAGATGTCACAACACATCATAATTGCATCTTGTTGCATTTCCAAGAAAAATAGTACTTTAAGTGCTCAAACACATAACTTTTGTGACTTTTCAAACTTTGAAGCTCGATAACTTCGGGAATTGTGGACCAAATTTATTAAACAAAGTGTCAAGTTAATGAGCTCGACGATCTCTTTAAGATGTCACAACACATCATAATTGCATCTTGTTGCATTTCCAAGAAAAATAGTACTTTAAGTGCTCAAACACACAACTTTTGTGACTTTTCAAACTTTGAAGCTCGATAACTTCGGCAAATGAGGACTAAATTTGTTAAACCAAGTGTCAAATTAATCAGCTCGACGAGATCTTTAAGATGTCACAACACATGATGATTGCATCTTGTTGCATTTCCAAGAAAAATAGTACTTTAAGTGCTCAAACACACAACTTTTGTGACTTTCCAAACTTTGAAGCTCGATAACTTCGTCAAATAAGGACCAAATTTATTAAACAAAGTGTCAAGTTAATGAGCTCGACGATCTCTTTAAGATGTCACAACACATCATAATTGCATCTTGTTGCATTTTCAAGAAAAATAGTACTTTAAGTGCTCAAACACATAACTTTTGTGACTTTTCAAACTTTGAAGCTCGATAACTTCGGGAATTGTGGACCAAATTTATTAAACAAAGTGTCAAGTTAATGAGCTCGACGATCTCTTTAAGATGTCACAACACATCATAATTGCATCTTGTTGCATTTCCAAGAAAAATAGTACTTTAAGTGCTCAAACACACAACTTTTGTGACTTTTCAAACTTTGAAGCTCGATAACTTCGGCAAATGAGGACTAAATTTGTTAAACCAAGTGTCAAATTAATCAGCTCGACGAGATCTTTAACCTGTCACAACACATGATGATTGCATCTTGTTGCATTTCCAAGAAAAATAGTACTTTAAGTGCTCAAACACATAACTTTTGTGACTTTTCAAACTTTGAAGCTCGATAACTTCGGGAATTGTGGACCAAATTTATTAAACAAAGTGTCAAGTTAATGAGCTCGACGATCTCTTTAAGATGTCACAACACATCATAATTGCATCTTGTTGCATTTTCAAGAAAAATAGTACTTTAAGTGCTCAAACACATAACTTTTGTGACTTTTCAAACTTTGAAGCTCGATAACTTCGGGAATTGTGGACCAAATTTATTAAACAAAGTGTCAAGTTAATGAGCTCGACGATCTCTTTAAGATGTCACAACACATCATAATTGCATCTTGTTGCATTTCCAAGAAAAATAGTACTTTAAGTGCTCAAACACACAACTTTTGTGACTTTTCAAACTTTGAAGCTCGATAACTTCGGCAAATGAGGACTAAATTTGTTAAACAAAGTGTCAAATTAATCAGCTCGACGATCTCTTTAAGATGTCACAACACATCATAATTGCATCTTGTTGCATTTCCAAGAAAAATAGTACTTTAAGTGCTCAAACACACAACTTTTGTGACTTTCCAAACTTTGAAGCTCGATAACTTCGTCAAATAAGGACCAAATTTATTAAACAAAGTGTCAAGTTAATGAGCTCGACGATCTCTTTAAGATACACAACACATCATAATTGCATCTTGTTGCATTTCCAAGAAAAATAGTACTTTAAGTGCTCAAACACATAACTTTTGTGACTTTCCAAACTTTGAAACTCGATAACTTCGGGAATTGTGGACCAAATTTATTAAACAAAGTGTCAAGTTAATGAGCTCGACGATCTCTTTAAGATGTCACAACACATCATAATTGCATCTTGTTGCATTTCCAAGAAAAATAGTACTTTAAGTGCTCAAACACATAACTTTTGTGACTTTTCAAACTTTGAAGCTCGATAACTTCGGGAATTGTGGACCAAATGTGTTAAACAAAGTGTCAAATTAATCAGCTCGACGATCTCTTTAAGATGTCACAACACATCATAATTGCATCTTGTTGCATTTCCAAGAAAAATAGTACTTTAAGTGCTCAAACACTCAACTTTTGTGACTTTCCAAACTTTGAAGCTCGATAACTTCGTCAAATAAGGACCAAATTTATTAAACAAAGTGTCAGATTAATCAGCTCGACGAGGTTTTTAAGATGTCACAACACATCATGAGTTAATCTTGTTGCATTTCCAAGAAAAATAGTACTTTAAGTGCTCAAACACACAACTTTTGTGACTTTCCAAACTTTGAAGCTCGATAACTTCGTCAAATAAGGACCAAATTTATTAAACAAAGTGTCAAGTTAATGAGCTCGACGATCTCTTTAAGATGTCACAACACATCATAATTGCATCTTGTTGCATTTCCAAGAAAAATAGTACTTTAAGTGCTCAAACACATAACTTTTGTGACTTTTCAAACTTTGAAGCTCGATAACTTCGGGAATTGTGGACCAAATGTGTTAAACAAAGTGTCAGATTAATCAGCTCGACGAGGTTTTTAAGATGTCACAACACATCATGAGTTAATCTTGTTGCATTTCCAAGAAAAATAGTACTTTAAGTGCTCAAACACACAAATTTTGTGACTTTTCAAACTTTGGAGCTCGATAACTTCGGGAATTGTGGACCAAATTTGTTAAACAAAGTGTCAGATTAATCAGCTCGACGATCTCTTTAAGATGTCACAACACATCATAATTGCATCTTGTTGCATTTCCAAGAAAAATAGTACTTTAAGTGCTCAAACACACAACTTTTGTGACTTTTCAAACTTTGAAGCTCGATAACTTCGGCAAATGAGGACTAAATTTGTTAAACAAAGTGTCAAATTAATCAGCTCGACGATCTCTTTAAGATGTCACAACACATCATAATTGCATCTTGTTGCATTTCCAAGAAAAATAGTACTTTACGTGCTCAAACACACAACTTTTCAGTCTTTTCAAACTTTGAAGCTCGATAACATCGGCAAATGAGGACCAAATTTGTTAAACAAAGTGTCAAATTAATCAGCTCGACGAGATTTTGAAGATGCCACAACAAATCATGATTGCATCTTGTTGTATTAACAAGAAAAATAGTACTTTACGTGCTCAAACACACAACTTTTGAGACTTTTCAAACTTTGAAGCTCGATAACATCGGCAAATGAGGACCAAATTTGTTAAACAAAGTGTCAAATTAATCAGCTCGACGAGATCTTTAAGATGTCACACCACATCATGATTGCATCTTGAAGCATTTCCAAGGAAAATAGTACTTTATGTGCTCAAACACACATCTTTTGAGACTTTTCAAACTTTGAAGCTCGATAACATCGGCAAATGAGGACCAAATTTGTTAAACAAAGTGTCACATTAATCAGCTCGACGAGATCTTTAAGATGTCACTACAAATCATGATTGCATCTTGTTGAATTTCCAAGAAAAATAGTCTTTACGTGCTCAAACACACAACTTTTGAGTCTTTTCAAACTTTGAAGCTCGGTAACATCGGCAAATGAGGACGAAATTTGTTAAACAAAGTGTCAAATTAATCAGCACGACGAGATCTTTAAGATGTCACACCACATCATGATTGCATCTTGTAGCATTTCCAAGGAAAATAGTAATTTATGTGCTCAAACACACAACTTTTGAGACTTTTCAAAATTTGAAGATCCATAACTTCGGCAAATGAGGACCAAATTTGTTAAACAAAGTGTCAGATTAATCAGCTCGACGAGGTTTTTAAGATGTCACAACACATCATGAGTGCATCTTGTTGCATTTCCAAGAAAAATAGTACTTTAAGTGCTCAAACACACAAATTTTGTGACTTTTCAAACTTTGAAGCTCGATAACTTCGGCAAATGAGGACTAAATTTGTTAAACAAAGTGTCAAATTAATCAGCTCGACGAGATCTTTAAGATGTCACAACAAATGATGATTACATATTGTTTCATTTCCAAGAAAAATAGTACTTTAAGTGCTCAAACACACAACTTTTGTGACTTTTCAAACTTTGAAGCTCGATAACTTCGGCAAATGAGGACTAAATTTGTTAAACAAAGTGTCAAATTAATCAGCTCGACGAGATCTTTAAGATGTCACAACACATGATGATTGCATCTTGTTGCATTTCCAAGAAAAATAGTACTTTAAGTGCTCAAACACACAACTTTTGTGACTTTCCAAACTTTGAAGCTCGATAACTTCGTCAAATAAGGACCAAATTTATTAAACAAAGTGTCAAGTTAATAAGCTCGACGATCTCTTTAAGATGTCACAACACATCATAATTGCATCTTGTTGCATTTTCAAGAAAAATAGTACTTTATGTGCTCAAACACATAACTTTTGTGACTTTCCAAACTTTGAAGCTCGATAACTTCGTCAAATAAGGACCAAATTTATTAAACAAAGTGTCAGATTAATCAGCTCGACGAGGTTTTTAAGATGTCACAACACATCATGAGTGCATCTTGTTGCATTTCCAAGAAAAATAGTACTTTAAGTGCTCAAACACACAAATTTTGTGACTTTTCAAACTTTGAAGCTCGATAACTTCGGCAAATGAGGACTAAATTTGTTAAACAAAGTGTCAAATTAATCAGCTCGACGAGATCTTTAAGATGTTACAACACATGATGATTACATATTGTTTCATTTCCAAGAAAAATAGTACTTTAAGTGCTCAAACACACAACTTTTGTGACTTTTCAAACTTTGAAGCTCGATAACTTCGGCAAATGAGGACTAAATTTGTTAAACAAAGTGTCAAATTAATCAGCTCGACGAGATCTTTAAGATGTCACAACACATGATGATTGCATCTTGTTGCATTTCCAAGAAAAATAGTACTTTAAGTGCTCAAATACATAACTTTTGTGACTTTTCAAACTTTGAAGCTCGATAACTTCGGGAATTGTGGACTAAATTTGTTAAACAAAGTGTCAAATTAATCAGCTCTACGAGATCTTTAAGATGTCACAACACATGATGATTGCATCTTGTTGCATTTCCAAGAAAAATAGTACTTTAAGTGCTCAAACACACAACTTTCGTGACTTTTCAAACTTTGAAGCTCGATAACTTCGGCAAATGAGGACTAAATTTGTTAAACAAAGTGTCAAATTAATCAGCTCTACGAGATCTTTAAGATGTCACAACACATGATGATTGCATCTTGTTGCATTTCCAAGAAAAATAGTACTTTAAGTGCTCAAACACACAACTTTTGTGACTTTCCAAACTTTGAAGCTCGATAACTTCGTCAAATAAGGACCAAATTTATTAAACAAAGTGTCAGATTAATCAGCTCGACGAGGTTTTTAAGATGTCACAACACATCATGAGTGCATCTTGTTGCATTTCCAAGAAAAATAGTACTTTAAGTGCTCAAACACACAAATTTTGTGACTTTTCAAACTTTGAAGCTCGATAACTTCGGCAAATGAGGACTAAATTTGTTAAACAAAGTGTCAAATTAATCAGCTCGACGAGATCTTTAAGATGTCACAACACATGATGATTACATATTGTTTCATTTCCAAGAAAAATAGTACTTTAAGTGCTCAAACACATAACTTTTGTGACTTTTCAAACTTTGAAGCTCGATAACTTCGGGAATTGTGGACCAAATTTATTAAACAAAGTGTCAAGTTAATGAGCTCGACGATCTCTTTAAGATGTCACAACACATCATAATTGCATCTTGTTGCATTTTCAAGAAAAATAGTACTTTAAGTGCTCAAACACATAACTTTTGTGACTTTTCAAACTTTGAAGCTCGATAACTTCGGGAATTGTGGACCAAATTTATTAAACAAAGTGTCAAGTTAATGAGCTCGACGATCTCTTTAAAATGTCACAACACATCATAATTGCATCTTGTTGCATTTCCAAGAAAAATAGTACTTTAAGTGCTCAAACACACAACTTTTGTGACTTTCCAAACTTTGAAGCTCGATAACTTCGTCAAATAAGGACCAAATTTATTAAACAAAGTGTCAGATTAATCAGCTCGACGAGGTTTTTAAGATGTCACAACACATCATGAGTGCATCTTGTTGCATTTCCAAGAAAAATAGTACTTTAAGTGCTCAAACACACAACTTTTGTGACTTTCCAAACTTTGAAGCTCGATAACTTCGTCAAATAAGGACTAAATTTGTTAAACAAAGTGTCAAATTAATCAGCTCGACGATCTCTTTAAGATGACACAACACATCATAATTGCATCTTGTTGCATTTTCAAGAAAAATAGTACTTTAAGTGCTCAAACACATAACTTTTGTGACTTTCCAAACTTTGAAGCTCGATAACTTCGTCAAATAAGGACCAAATTTATTAAACAAAGTGTCAGATTAATCAGCTCGACGAGGTTTTTAAGATGTCATAACACATCATGAGTGCATCTTGTTGCATTTCCAAGAAAAATAGTACTGTAAGTGCTCAAACACACAACTTTTGTGACTTTTCAAACTTTGAAGCTCGATAACTTCGGCAAATGAGGACTAAATTTGTTAAACAAAGTGTCAAGTTAATGAGCTCGACGAGCTCTTTAAGATGTCACAACACATCATAATTGCATCTTGTTGCATTTCCAAGAAAAATAGTACTTTAAGTGCTCAAACACACAACTTTTGTGACTTTTCAAACTTTGAAGCTCGATAACTTCGGCAAATGAGGACTAAATTTGTTAAACAAAGTGTCAAATTAATCAGCTCGACGAGATCTTTAAGATGTCACAACACATGACGATTGCATCTTGTTGCATTTCCAAGAAAAATAGTACTTTAAGTGCTCAAACACACAACTTTTGTGACTTTCCAAACTTTGAAGCTCGATAACTTCGTCAAATAAGGACCAAATTTATTAAACAAAGTGTCAAGTTAATGAGCTCGACGATCTCTTTAAGATGTCACAACACATCATAATTGCATCTTGTTGCATTTTCAAGAAAAATAGTACTTTAAGTGCTCAAACACATAACTTTTGTGACTTTTCAAACTTTGAAGCTCGATAACTTCGGGAATTGTGGACCAAATTTATTAAACAAAGTGTCAAGTTAATGAGCTCGACGATCTCTTTAAGATGTCACAACACATCATAATTGCATCTTGTTGCATTTTCAAGAAAAATAGTACTTTAAGTGCTCAAACACATAACTTTTGTGACTTTCCAAACTTTGAAGCTCGATAACTTCGTCAAATAAGGACCAAATTTATTAAACAAAGTGTCAAGTTAATGAGCTCGACGATCTCTTTAAGATGTCACAACACATCATAATTGCATCTTGTTGCATTTTCAAGAAAAATAGTACTTTAAGTGCTCAAACACATAACTTTTGTGACTTTCCAAACTTTGAAGCTCGATAACTTCGTCAAATAAGGACCAAATTTATTAAACAAAGTGTCAGATTAATCAGCTCGACGAGGTTTTTAAGATGTCATAACACATCATGAGTGCATCTTGTTGCATTTCCAAGAAAAATAGTACTTTAAGTGCTCAAACACACAACTTTTGTGACTTTTCAAACTTTGAAGCTCGATAACTTCGGCAAATGAGGACTAAATTTGTTAAACAAAGTGTCAAATTAATCAGCTCGACGAGATCTTTAAGATGTCACAACACATGATGATTGCATCTTGTTGCATTTCCAAGAAAAATAGTACTTTAAGTGCTCAAACACACAACTTTTGTGACTTTCCAAACTTTGAAGCTCGATAACTTCGTCAAATAAGGACCAAATTTATTAAACAAAGTGTCAAGTTAATGAGCTCGACGATCTCTTTAAGATGTCACAACACATCATAATTGCATCTTGTTGCATTTTCAAGAAAAATAGTACTTTAAGTGCTCAAACACACAACTTTTGTGACTTTCCAAACTTTGAAGCTCGATAACTTCGTCAAATAAGGACCAAATTTATTAAACAAAGTGTCAAGTTAATGAGCTCGACGATCTCTTTAAGATGTCACAACACATCATAATTGCATCTTGTTGCATTTCCAAGAAAAATAGTACTTTAAGTGCTCAAACACACAACTTTTGTGACTTTCCAAACTTTGAAGCTCGATAACTTCGTCAAATAAGGACCAAATTTATTAAACAAAGTGTCAGATTAATCAGCTCGACGAGGTTTTTAAGATGTCATAACACATCATGAGTGCATCTTGTTGCATTTCCAAGAAAAATAGTACTTTAAGTGCTCAAACACACAAATTTTGTGACTTTTCAAACTTTGAAGCTCGATAACTTCGGCAAATGAGGACTAAATTTGTTAAACAAAGTGTCAAATTAATCAGCTCGACGAGATCTTTAAGATGTCACAACACATGATGATTACATATTGTTTCATTTCCAAGAAAAATAGTACTTTAAGTGCTCAAACACACAACTTTTGTGACTTTTCAAACTTTGAAGCTCGATAACTTCGGCAAATGAGGACTAAATTTGTTAAACAAAGTGTCAAATTAATCAGCTCGACGAGATCTTTAAGATATCACAACACATGATGATTGCATCTTGTTGCATTTCCAAGAAAAATAGTACTTTAAGTGCTCAAACACACAACTTTTGCGACTTTTCAAACTTTGAAGCTCGATAACTTCGGGAATTGTGGACTAAATTTGTTAAACAAAGTGTCAAATTAATCAGCTCTACGAGATCTTTAAGATGTCACAACACATGATGATTGCATCTTGTTGCATTTCCAAGAAAAATAGTACTTTAAGTGCTCAAATACATAACTTTTGTGACTTTTCAAACTTTGAAGCTCGATAACTTCGGGAATTGTGGACTAAATTTGTTAAACAAAGTGTCAAATTAATCAGCTCGACGAGATCTTTAAGATGTCACAACACATGATGATTGCATCTTGTTGCATTTCCAAGAAAAATAGTACTTTAAGTGCTCAAACACACAACTTTTGTGACTTTCCAAACTTTGAAGCTCGATAACTTCGTCAAATAAGGACCAAATTTATTAAACAAAGTGTCAAGTTAATGAGCTCGACGATCTCTTTAAGATGTCACAACACATCATAATTGCATCTTGTTGCATTTTCAAGAAAAATAGTACTTTAAGTGCTCAAACACATAACTTTTGTGACTTTTCAATCTTTGAAGCTCGATAACTTCGGCAAATGAGGACTAAATTTGTTAAACAAAGTGTCAAATTAATCAGCTCGACGAGATCTTTAAGATGTCACAACACATGATGATTACATATTGTTTCATTTCCAAGAAAAATAGTACTTTAAGTGCTCAAACACACAACTTTTGTGACTTTTCAAACTTTGAAGCTCGATAACTTCGGCAAATGAGGACTAAATTTGTTAAACAAAGTGTCAAATTAATCAGCTCGACGAGATCTTTAAGATGTCACAACACATGATGATTACATATTGTTTCATTTCCAAGAAAAATAGTACTTTAAGTGCTCAAACACACAACTTTTGTGACTTTTCAAACTTTGAAGCTCGATAACTTCGTCAAATAAGGACCAAATTTATTAAACAAAGTGTCAGATTAATCAGCTCGACGAGGTTTTTAAGATGTCATAACACATCATGAGTGCATCTTGTTGCATTTCCAAGAAAAATAGTACTTTAAGTGCTCAAACACACAAATTTTGTGACTTTTCAAACTTTGAAGCTCGATAACTTCGGCAAATGAGGACTAAATTTGTTAAACAAAGTGTCAAATTAATCAGCTCGACGAGATCTTTAAGATGTCACAACACATGATGATTACATATTGTTTCATTTCCAAGAAAAATAGTACTTTAAGTGCTCAAACACACAACTTTTGTGACTTTTCAAACTTTGAAGCTCGATAACTTCGGCAAATGAGGACTAAATTTGTTAAACAAAGTGTCAAATTAATCAGCTCGACGAGATCTTTAAGATGTCACAACACATGATGATTGCATCTTGTTGCATTTCCAAGAAAAATAGTACTTTAAGTGCTCAAACACACAACTTTTGTGACTTTCCAAACTTTGAAGCTCGATAACTTCGTCAAATAAGGACCAAATTTATTAAACAAAGTGTCAAGTTAATGAGCTCGACGATCTCTTTAAGATGTCACAACACATCATAATTGCATCTTGTTGCATTTTCAAGAAAAATAGTACTTTAAGTGCTCAAACACATAACTTTTGTGACTTTCCAAACTTTGAAGCTCGATAACTTCGGCAAATGAGGACTAAATTTGTTAAACAAAGTGTCAAGTTAATGAGCTCGACGATCTCTTTAAGATGTCACAACACATCATAATTGCATCTTGTTGCATTTTCAAGAAAAATAGTACTTTAAGTGCTCAAACACATAACTTTTGTGACTTTCCAAACTTTGAAGCTCGATAACTTCGTCAAATAAGGACCAAATTTATTAAACAAAGTGTCAAGTTAATGAGCTCGACGATCTCTTTAAGATGTCACAACACATCATAATTGCATCTTGTTGCATTTTCAAGAAAAATAGTACTTTAAGTGCTCAAACACATAACTTTTGTGACTTTCCAAACTTTGAAGCTCGATAACTTCGTCAAATAAGGACCAAATTTATTAAACAAAGTGTCAGATTAATCAGCTCGACGAGGTTTTTAAGATGTCACAACACATCATGAGTGCATCTTGTTGCATTTCCAAGAAAAATAGTACTTTAAGTGCTCAAACACACAAATTTTGTGACTTTTCAAACTTTGAAGCTCGATAACTTCGGCAAATGAGGACTAAATTTGTTAAACAAAGTGTCAAATTAATCAGCTCGACGAGATCTTTAAGATGTCACAACACATGATGATTGCATCTTGTTGCATTTTAAAGAAAAATAGTACTTTAAGTGCTCAAACACATAACTTTTGTGACTTTTCAATCTTTGAAGCTCGATAACTTCGGGAATTGTAGACCAAATTTATTAAACAAAGTGTCAAGTTAATGAGCTCGACGATCTCTTTAAGATGTCACAACACATCATAATTGCATCTTGTTGCATTTTCAAGAAAAATAGTACTTTAAGTGCTCAAACACATAACTTTTGTGACTTTCCAAACTTTGAAGCTCGATAACTTCGTCAAATAAGGACCAAATTTATTAAACAAAGTGTCAGATTAATCAGCTCGACGAGGTTTTTAAGATGTCATAACACATCATGAGTGCATCTTGTTGCATTTCCAAGAAAAATAGTACTTTAAGTGCTCAAACACACAAATTTTGTGACTTTTCAAACTTTGAAGCTCGATAACTTCGGCAAATGAGGACTAAATTTGTTAAACAAAGTGTCAAATTAATCAGCTCGACGAGATCTTTAAGATGTCACAACACATGATGATTACATATTGTTTCATTTCCAAGAAAAATAGTACTTTAAGTGCTCAAACACATAACTTTTGTGACTTTCCAAACTTTGAAGCTCGATAACTTCGGCAAATGAGGACTAAATTTGTTAAACAAAGTGTCAAATTAATCAGCTCGACGAGATCTTTAAGATATCACAACACATGATGATTGCATCTTGTTGCATTTCCAAGAAAAATAGTACTTTAAGTGCTCAAACACACAACTTTTGTGACTTTTCAAACTTTGAAGCTCGATAACTTCGGGAATTGTGGACTAAATTTGTTAAACAAAGTGTCAAATTAATCAGCTCTACGAGATCTTTAAGATGTCACAACACTTCATAATTGCATCTTGTTGCATTTCCAAGAAAAATAGTACTTTAAGTGCTCAAACACACAACTTTTGTGACTTTTCAAACTTTGAAGCTCGATAACTTCGTCAAATAAGGACCAAATTTATTAAACAAAGTGTCAAGTTAATGAGCTCGACGATCTCTTTAAGATGTCACAACACATCATAATTGCATCTTGTTGCATTTCCAAGAAAAATAGTACTTTAAGTGCTCAAACACACAACTTTTGTGACTTTTCAAACTTTGAAGCTCGATAACTTCGGGAATTATGGACCAAATTTGTTAAACAAAGTGTCAAATTAATCAGCTCGACGAGCTCTTTAAGATGTCACAACACATGATGATTGCATCTTGTTGCATTTCCAAGAAAAATAGTACTTTAAGTGCTCAAACACACAACTTTTGTGACTTTCCAAACTTTGAAGCTCGATAACTTCGTCAAATAAGGACCAAATTTATTAAACAAAGTGTCAAGTTAATGAGCTCGACGATCTCTTTAAGATGTCACAACACATCATAATTGCATCTTGTTGCATTTCCAAGAAAAATAGTACTTTAAGTGCTCAAACACACAACTTTTGTGACTTTTCAAACTTTGAAGCTCGATAACTTCGGGAATTGTGGACCAAATGTGTTAAACAAAGTGTCAAATTAATCAGTTCGACGAGCTCTTTAAGATGTCACAACACATCATGATTGCATCTTGTTGCATTTCCAAGAAAAATAGTACTTTAAGTGCTCAAACACACAACTTTTGTGACTTTCCAAACTTTGAAGCTCGATAACTTCGTCAAATAAGGACCAAATTTATTAAACAAAGTGTCAGATTAATCAGCTCGACGAGGTTTTTAAGATGTCACAACACATCATGAGTGCATCTTGTTGCATTTCCAAGAAAAATAGTACTTTAAGTGCTCAAACACACAAATTTTGTGACTTTTCAAACTTTGAAGCTCGATAACTTCGGCAAATGAGGACTAAATTTGTTAAACAAAGTGTCAAATTAATCAGCTCGACGAGATCTTTAAGATGTCACAACACATGATGATTACATATTGTTTCATTTCCAAGAAAAATAGTACTTTAAGTGCTCAAACACACAACTTTTGTGACTTTTCAAACTTTGAAGCTCGATAACTTCGGCAAATGAGGACTAAATTTGTTAAACAAAGTGTCAAGTTAATGAGCTCGACGAGCTCTTTAAGATGTCACAACACATCATAATTGCATCTTGTTGCATTTCCAAGAAAAATAGTACTTTAAGTGCTCAAACACACAACTTTTGTGACTTTTCAAACTTTGAAGCTCGATAACTTCGGCAAATGAGGACTAAATTTGTTAAACAAAGTGTCAAATTAATCAGCTCGACGAGATCTTTAAGATGTCACAACACATCATAATTGCATCTTGTTGCATTTCCACGAATAATAGTACTTTAAGTGCTCAAACACACAACTTTTGTGACTTTTCAAACTTTGAAGCTCGATAACTTCGGGAATTGTGGACCAAATGTGTTAAACAAAGTGTCAAATTAATCAGCTCGACGAGCTCTTTAAGATGTCACAACACATCATGATTGCATCTTGTTGCATTTCCAAGAAAAATAGTACTTTAAGTGCTCAAACACACAACTTTTGTGACTTTCCAAACTTTGAAGCTCGATAACTTCGTCAAATAAGGACCAAATTTATTAAACAAAGTGTCAGATTAATCAGCTCGACGAGGTTTTTAAGATGTCATAACACATCATGAGTGCATCTTGTTGCATTTCCAAGAAAAATAGTACTTTAAGTGCTCAAACACACAAATTTTGTGACTTTTCAAACTTTGAAGCTCGATAACTTCGGCAAATGAGGACTAAATTTGTTAAACAAAGTGTCAAATTAATCAGCTCGACGAGATCTTTAAGATATCACAACACATGATGATTGCATCTTGTTGCATTTCCAAGAAAAATAGTACTTTAAGTGCTCAAATACATAACTTTTGTGACTTTTCAAACTTTGAAGCTCGATAACTTCGGGAATTGTGGACTAAATTTGTTAAACAAAGTGTCAAATTAATCAGCTCTAGGAGATCTTTAAGATGTCACAACACATGATGATTGCATCTTGTTGCATTTCCAAGAAAAATAGTACTTTAAGTGCTCAAATACATAACTTTTGTGACTTTTCAAACTTTGAAGCTCGATAACTTCGGGAATTGTGGACTAAATTTGTTAAACAAAGTGTCAAATTAATCAGCTCTATGAGATCTTTAAGATGTCACAACACATGATGATTGCATCTTGTTGCATTTCCAAGAAAAATAGTACTTTAAGTGCTCAAACACACAACTTTTGTGACTTTCCAAACTTTGAAGCTCGATAACTTCGTCAAATAAGGACCAAATTTATTAAACAAAGTGTCAGATTAATCAGCTCGACGAGGTTTTTAAGATGTCACAACACATCATGAGTGCATCTTGTTGCATTTCCAAGAAAAATAGTACTTTAAGTGCTCAAACACACAAATTTTGTGACTTTTCAAACTTTGAAGCTCGATAACTTCGGCAAATGAGGACTAAATTTGTTAAACAAAGTGTCAAATTAATCAGCTCGACGAGATCTTTAAGATGTCACAACACATGATGATTACATATTGTTTCATTTCCAAGAAAAATAGTACTTTAAGTGCTCAAACACACAACTTTTGTGACTTTTCAAACTTTGAAGCTCGATAACTTCGGCAAATGAGGACTAAATTTGTTAAACAAAGTGTCAAATTAATCAGCTCGACGAGATCTTTAAGATGTCACAACACATGATGATTGCATCTTGTTGCATTTCCAAGAAAAATAGTACTTTAAGTGCTCAAACACACAACTTTTGTGACTTTCCAAACTTTGAAGCTCGATAACTTCGTCAAATAAGGACCAAATTTATTAAACAAAGTGTCAAGTTAATGAGCTCGACGATCTCTTTAAGATGTCACAACACATCATAATTGCATCTTGTTGCATTTTCAAGAAAAATAGTACTTTAAGTGCTCAAACACATAACTTTTGTGACTTTTCAAACTTTGAAGTTCGATAACTTCGGGAATTGTGGACCAAATTTATTAAACAAAGTGTCAAGTTAATGAGCTCGACGATCTCTTTAAGATGTCACAACACATCATAATTGCATCTTGTTGCATTTTCAAGAAAAATAGTACTTTAAGTGCTCAAACACATAACTTTTGTGACTTTCCAAACTTTGAAGCTCGATAACTTCGTCAAATAAGGACCAAATTTATTAAACAAAGTGTCAAATTAGTCAGCTCGACGAGGTTTTTAAGATGTCACAACACATCATGAGTGCATCTTGTTGCATTTCCAAGAAAAATAGTACTTTAAGTGCTCAAACACACAAATTTTGTGACTTTTCAAACTTTGAAGCTCGATAACTTCGGCAAATGAGGACTAAATTTGTTAAACAAAGTGTCAAATTAATCAGCTCGACGAGATCTTTAAGATGTCACAACACATGATGATTACATATTGTTTCATTTCCAAGAAAAATAGTACTTTAAGTGCTCAAACACACAACTTTTGTGACTTTTCAAACTTTAAAGCTCGATAACTTCGGCAAATGAGGACTAAATTTGTTAAACAAAGTGTCAAATTAATCAGCTCGACGAGATCTTTAAGATGTCACAACACATGATGATTGCATCTTGTTGCATTTCCAAGAAAAATAGTACTTTAAGTGCTCAAATACATAACTTTTGTGACTTTTCAAACTTTGAAGCTCGATAACTTCGGGAATTGTGGACTAAATTTGTTAAACAAAGTGTCAAATTAATCAGCTCTACGAGATCTTTAAGATGTCACAACACTTCATAATTGCATCTTGTTGCATTTCCAAGAAAAATAGTACTTTAAGTGCTCAAACACACAACTTTTGTGACTTTCCAAACTTTGAAGCTCGATAACTTCGTCAAATAAGGACCAAATTTATTAAACAAAGTGTCAAGTTAATGAGCTCGACGATCTCTTTAAGATGTCACAACACATCATAATTGCATCTTGTTGCATTTCCAAGAAAAATAGTACTTTAAGTGCTCAAACACACAACTTTTGTGACTTTTCAAACTTTGAAGCTCGATAACTTCGGGAATTGTGGACCAAATGTGTTAAACAAAGTGTCAAATTAATCAGTTCGACGAGCTCTTTAAGATGTCACAACACATCATGATTGCATCTTGTTGCATTTCCAAGAAAAATAGTACTTTAAGTGCTCAAACACACAAATTTTGTGACTTTTCAAACTTTGAAGCTCGATAACTTCGGCAAATGAGGACTAAATTTGTTAAACAAAGTGTCAAATTAATCAGCTCGACGAGATCTTTAAGATGTCACAACACATGATGATTACATATTGTTTCATTTCCAAGAAAAATAGTACTTTAAGTGCTCAAACACACAACTTTTGTGACTTTTCAAACTTTGAAGCTCGATAACTTCGGCAAATGAGGACTAAATTTGTTAAACAAAGTGTCAAGTTAATGAGCTCGACGAGCTCTTTAAGATGTCACAACACATCATAATTGCATCTTGTTGCATTTCCAAGAAAAATAGTACTTTAAGTGCTCAAACACACAACTTTTGTGACTTTTCAAACTTTGAAGCTCGATAACTTCGGCAAATGAGGACTAAATTTGTTAAACAAAGTGTCAAATTAATCAGCTCGACGAGATCTTTAAGATGTCACAACACATGGTGATTACATATTGTTTCATTTCCAAGAAAAATAGTACTTTAAGTGCTCAAACACACAACTTTTGTGACTTTTCAAACTTTGAAGCTCGATAACTTCGGCAAATGAGGACTAAATTTGTTAAACAAAGTGTCAAATTAATCAGCTCGACGAGATCTTTAAGATGTCACAACACATGATGAGTGCATCTTGTTGCATTTCCAAGAAAAATAGTACTTTAAGTGCTCAAACACACAACTTTTGTGACTTTCCAAACTTTGAAGCTCGATAACTTCGTCAAATAAGGACCAAATTTATTAAACAAAGTGTCAAGTTAATGAGCTCGACGATCTCTTTAAGATGTCACAACACATCATAATTGCATCTTGTTGCATTTCCAAGAAAAATAGTACTTTAAGTGCTCAAACACACAACTTTTGTGACTTTTCAAACTTTGAAGCTCGATAACTTCGGGAATTATGGACCAAATTTGTTAAACAAAGTGTCAAATTAATCAGCTCGACGAGCTCTTTAAGATGTCACAACACATGATGATTGCATCTTGTTGCATTTCCAAGAAAAATAGTACTTTAAGTGCTCAAACACACAACTTTTGTGACTTTCCAAACTTTGAAGCTCGATAACTTCGTCAAATAAGGACCAAATTTATTAAACAAAGTGTCAAGTTAATGAGCTCGACGATCTCTTTAAGATGTCACAACACATCATAATTGCATCTTGTTGCATTTCCAAGAAAAATAGTACTTTAAGTGCTCAAACACACAACTTTTGTGACTTTTCAAACTTTGAAGCTCGATAACTTCGGGAATTGTGGACCAAATGTGTTAAACAAAGTGTCAAATTAATCAGTTCGACGAGCTCTTTAAGATGTCACAACACATCATGATTGCATCTTGTTGCATTTCCAAGAAAAATAGTACTTTAAGTGCTCAAACACACAACTTTTGTGACTTTCCAAACTTTGAAGCTCGATAACTTCGTCAAATAAGGACCAAATTTATTAAACAAAGTGTCAAATTAGTCAGCTCGACGAGGTTTTTAAGATGTCACAACACATCATGAGTGCATCTTGTTGCATTTCCAAGAAAAATAGTACTTTAAGTGCTCAAACACACAAATTTTGTGACTTTTCAAACTTTGAAGCTCGATAACTTCGGCAAATGAGGACTAAATTTGTTAAACAAAGTGTCAAATTAATCAGCTCGACGAGATCTTTAAGATGTCACAACACATGATGATTGCATCTTGTTGCATTTCCAAGAAAAATAGTACTTTAAGTGCTCAAATACATAACTTTTGTGACTTTTCAAACTTTAAAGCTCGATAACTTCGGCAAATGAGGACTAAATTTGTTAAACAAAGTGTCAAATTAATCAGCTCGACGAGATCTTTAAGATGTCACAACACATGATGATTGCATCTTGTTGCATTTCCAAGAAAAATAGTACTTTAAGTGCTCAAATACATAACTTTTGTGACTTTTCAAACTTTGAAGCTCGATAACTTCGGGAATTGTGGACTAAATTTGTTAAACAAAGTGTCAAATTAATCAGCTCTACGAGATCTTTAAGATGTCACAACACTTCATAATTGCATCTTGTTGCATTTCCAAGAAAAATAGTACTTTAAGTGCTCAAACACACAACTTTTGTGACTTTTCAAACTTTGAAGCTCGATAACTTCGGCAAATGAGGACTAAATTTGTTAAACAAAGTGTCAAATTAATCAGCTCGACGAGATCTTTAAGATGTCACAACACATGATGATTACATATTGTTTCATTTCCAAGAAAAATAGTACTTTAAGTGCTCAAACACACAACTTTTGTGACTTTTCAAACTTTGAAGCTCGATAACTTCGGCAAATGAGGACTAAATTTGTTAAACAAAGTGTCAAGTTAATGAGCTCGACGAGCTCTTTAAGATGTCACAACACATCATAATTGCATCTTGTTGCATTTCCAAGAAAAATAGTACTTTAAGTGCTCAAACACACAACTTTTGTGACTTTTCAAACTTTGAAGCTCGATAACTTCGGCAAATGAGGACTAAATTTGTTAAACAAAGTGTCAAATTAATCAGCTCGACGAGATCTTTAAGATGTCACAACACATCATAATTGCATCTTGTTGCATTTCCACGAATAATAGTACTTTAAGTGCTCAAACACACAACTTTTGTGACTTTTCAAACTTTGAAGCTCGATAACTTCGGGAATTGTGGACCAAATGTGTTAAACAAAGTGTCAAATTAATCAGCTCGACGAGCTCTTTAAGATGTCACAACACATCATGATTGCATCTTGTTGCATTTCCAAGAAAAATAGTACTTTAAGTGCTCAAACACACAACTTTTGTGACTTTCCAAACTTTGAAGCTCGATAACTTCGTCAAATAAGGACCAAATTTATTAAACAAAGTGTCAGATTAATCAGCTCGACGAGGTTTTTAAGATGTCACAACACATCATGAGTGCATCTTGTTGCATTTCCAAGAAAAATAGTACTTTAAGTGCTCAAACACACAAATTTTGTGACTTTTCAAACTTTGAAGCTCGATAACTTCGGCAAATGAGGACTAAATTTGTTAAACAAAGTGTCAAATTAATCAGCTCGACGAGATCTTTAAGATGTCACAACACATGATGATTACATATTGTTTCATTTCCAAGAAAAATAGTACTTTAAGTGCTCAAACACACAACTTTTGTGACTTTTCAAACTTTGAAGCTCGATAACTTCGGCAAATGAGGACTAAATTTGTTAAACAAAGTGTCAAATTAATCAGCTCGACGAGATCTTTAAGATGTCACAACACATGATGAGTGCATCTTGTTGCATTTCCAAGAAAAATAGTACTTTAAGTGCTCAAACACACAACTTTTGTGACTTTCCAAACTTTGAAGCTCGATAACTTCGTCAAATAAGGACCAAATTTATTAAACAAAGTGTCAAGTTAATGAGCTCGACGATCTCTTTAAGATGTCACAACACATCATAATTGCATCTTGTTGCATTTCCAAGAAAAATAGTACTTTAAGTGCTCAAACACACAACTTTTGTGACTTTTCAAACTTTGAAGCTCGATAACTTCGGGAATTGTGGACCAAATGTGTTAAACAAAGTGTCAAATTAATCAGTTCGACGAGCTCTTTAAGATGTCACAACACATCATGATTGCATCTTGTTGCATTTCCAAGAAAAATAGTACTTTAAGTGCTCAAACACACAAATTTTGTGACTTTTCAAACTTTGAAGCTCGATAACTTCGGCAAATGAGGACTAAATTTGTTAAACAAAGTGTCAAATTAATCAGCTCGACGAGATCTTTAAGATGTCACAACACATGATGATTACATATTGTTTCATTTCCAAGAAAAATAGTACTTTAAGTGCTCAAACACACAACTTTTGTGACTTTTCAAACTTTGAAGCTCGATAACTTCGGCAAATGAGGACTAAATTTGTTAAACAAAGTGTCAAGTTAATGAGCTCGACGAGCTCTTTAAGATGTCACAACACATCATAATTGCATCTTGTTGCATTTCCAAGAAAAATAGTACTTTAAGTGCTCAAACACACAACTTTTGTGACTTTTCAAACTTTGAAGCTCGATAACTTCGGCAAATGAGGACTAAATTTGTTAAACAAAGTGTCAAATTAATCAGCTCGACGAGATCTTTAAGATGTCACAACACATGGTGATTACATATTGTTTCATTTCCAAGAAAAATAGTACTTTAAGTGCTCAAACACACAACTTTTGTGACTTTTCAAACTTTGAAGCTCGATAACTTCGGCAAATGAGGACTAAATTTGTTAAACAAAGTGTCAAATTAATCAGCTCGACGAGATCTTTAAGATGTCACAACACATGATGAGTGCATCTTGTTGCATTTCCAAGAAAAATAGTACTTTAAGTGCTCAAACACACAACTTTTGTGACTTTCCAAACTTTGAAGCTCGATAACTTCGTCAAATAAGGACCAAATTTATTAAACAAAGTGTCAAGTTAATGAGCTCGACGATCTCTTTAAGATGTCACAACACATCATAATTGCATCTTGTTGCATTTCCAAGAAAAATAGTACTTTAAGTGCTCAAACACACAACTTTTGTGACTTTTCAAACTTTGAAGCTCGATAACTTCGGGAATTATGGACCAAATTTGTTAAACAAAGTG
Source organism: Euwallacea fornicatus (assembly GCF_040115645.1). Classification (NCBI taxonomy): domain Eukaryota; kingdom Metazoa; phylum Arthropoda; class Insecta; order Coleoptera; family Curculionidae; genus Euwallacea; species Euwallacea fornicatus. The sequence goes on from NC_089564.1 coordinate 3,549,350, forward strand.
TCAAATTAATCAGCTCGACGAGCTCTTTAAGATGTCACAACACATGATGATTGCATCTTGTTGCATTTCCAAGAAAAATAGTACTTTAAGTGCTCAAACACACAACTTTTGTGACTTTCCAAACTTTGAAGCTCGATAACTTCGTCAAATAAGGACCAAATTTATTAAACAAAGTGTCAAGTTAATGAGCTCGACGATCTCTTTAAGATGTCACAACACATCATAATTGCATCTTGTTGCATTTCCAAGAAAAATAGTACTTTAAGTGCTCAAACACACAACTTTTGTGACTTTTCAAACTTTGAAGCTCGATAACTTCGGGAATTGTGGACCAAATGTGTTAAACAAAGTGTCAAATTAATCAGTTCGACGAGCTCTTTAAGATGTCACAACACATCATGATTGCATCTTGTTGCATTTCCAAGAAAAATAGTACTTTAAGTGCTCAAACACACAACTTTTGTGACTTTCCAAACTTTGAAGCTCGATAACTTCGTCAAATAAGGACCAAATTTATTAAACAAAGTGTCAGATTAATCAGCTCGACGAGGTTTTTAAGATGTCACAACACATCATGAGTGCATCTTGTTGCATTTCCAAGAAAAATAGTACTTTAAGTGCTCAAACACACAAATTTTGTGACTTTTCAAACTTTGAAGCTCGATAACTTCGGCAAATGAGGACTAAATTTGTTAAACAAAGTGTCAAATTAATCAGCTCGACGAGATCTTTAAGATGTCACAACACATGATGATTACATATTGTTTCATTTCCAAGAAAAATAGTACTTTAAGTGCTCAAACACACAACTTTTGTGACTTTTCAAACTTTGAAGCTCGATAACTTCGGCAAATGAGGACTAAATTTGTTAAACAAAGTGTCAAATTAATCAGCTCGACGAGATCTTTAAGATGTCACAACACATGATGATTGCATCTTGTTGCATTTCCAAGAAAAATAGTACTTTAAGTGCTCAAACACACAACTTTTGTGACTTTCCAAACTTTGAAGCTCGATAACTTCGTCAAATAAGGACCAAATTTATTAAACAAAGTGTCAAGTTAATGAGCTCGACGATCTCTTTAAGATGTCACAACACATCATAATTGCATCTTGTTGCATTTTCAAGAAAAATAGTACTTTAAGTGCTCAAACACACAACTTTTGTGACTTTCCAAACTTTGAAGCTCGATAACTTCGGCAAATGAGGACTAAATTTGTTAAACAAAGTGTCAAGTTAATGAGCTCGACGAGCTCTTTAAGATGTCACAACACATCATAATTGCATCTTGTTGCATTTCCAAGAAAAATAGTACTTTAAGTGCTCAAACACACAACTTTTGTGACTTTTCAAACTTTGAAGCTCGATAACTTCGGCAAATGAGGACTAAATTTGTTAAACAAAGTGTCAAATTAATCAGCTCGACGATCTCTTTAAGATGTCACAACACATCATAATTGCATCTTGTTGCATTTCCAAGAAAAATAGTACTTTAAGTGCTCAAACACACAACTTTTGTGACTTTTCAAACTTTGAAGCTCGATAACTTCGGCAAATGAGGACTAAATTTGTTAAACAAAGTGTCAAGTTAATGAGCTCGACGAGCTCTTTAAGATGTCACAACACATCATAATTGCATCTTGTTGCATTTCCAAGAAAAATAGTACTTTAAGTGCTCAAACACACAACTTTTGTGACTTTTCAAACTTTGGAGCTCGATAACTTCGGGAATTGTGGACCAAATTTGTTAAACAAAGTGTAAGATTAATCAGCTCGACGAGGTTTTTAAGATGTCACAACACATCATGAGTGCATCTTGTTGCATTTCCAAGAAAAATAGTACTTTAAGTGCTCAAACACACAACTTTTGTGACTTTTCAAACTTTGAAGCTCGATAACTTCGGCAAATGAGGACTAAATTTGTTAAACAAAGTGTCAAATTAATCAGCTCGACGAGATCTTTAAGATGTCACAACACATGATGATTGCACCTTGTTGCATTTCCAAGAAAAATAGTACTTTAAGTGCTCAAACACACAACTTTTGTGACTTTCCAAACTTTGAAGCTCGATAACTTCGTCAAATAAGGACCAAATTTATTAAACAAAGTGTCAGATTAATCAGCTCGACGAGGTTTTTAAGATGTCACAACACATCATGAGTGCATCTTGTTGCATTTCCAAGAAAAATAGTACTTTAAGTGCTCAAACACACAAATTTTGTGACTTTTCAAACTTTGAAGCTCGATAACTTCGGCAAATGAGGACTAAATTTGTTAAACAAAGTGTCAAATTAATCAGCTCGACGAGATCTTTAAGATGTCACAACACATGATGATTACATATTGTTTCATTTCCAAGAAAAATAGTACTTTAAGTGCTCAAACACACAACTTTTGTGACTTTTCAAACTTTGAAGCTCGATAACTTCGGCAAATGAGGACTAAATTTGTTAAACAAAGTGTCAAATTAATCAGCTCGACGAGATCTTTAAGATGTCACAACACATGATGATTGCATCTTGTTGCATTTCCAAGAAAAATAGTACTTTAAGTGCTCAAACACACAACTTTTGTGACTTTCCAAACTTTGAAGCTCGATAACTTCGTCAAATAAGGACCAAATTTATTAAACAAAGTGTCAAGTTAATGAGCTCGACGATCTCTTTAAGATGTCACAACACATCATAATTGCATCTTGTTGCATTTTCAAGAAAAATAGTACTTTAAGTGCTCAAACACACAACTTTTGTGACTTTTCAAACTTTGAAGCTCGATAACTTCGGCAAATGAGGACTAAATTTGTTAAACAAAGTGTCAAGTTAATGAGCTCGACGAGCTCTTTAAGATGTCACAACACATCATAATTGCATCTTGTTGCATTTCCAAGAAAAATAGTACTTTAAGTGCTCAAACACACAACTTTTGTGACTTTTCAAACTTTGAAGCTCGATAACTTCGGCAAATGAGGACTAAATTTGTTAAACAAAGTGTCAAATTAATCAGCTCGACGATCTCTTTAAGATGTCACAACACATCATAATTGCATCTTGTTGCATTTCCAAGAAAAATAGTACTTTAAGTGCTCAAACACACAACTTTTGTGACTTTTCAAACTTTGAAGCTCGATAACTTCGGCAAATGAGGACTAAATTTGTTAAACAAAGTGTCAAGTTAATGAGCTCGACGAGCTCTTTAAGATGTCACAACACATCATAATTGCATCTTGTTGCATTTCCAAGAAAAATAGTACTTTAAGTGCTCAAACACACAACTTTTGTGACTTTTCAAACTTTGAAGCTCGATAACTTCGGCAAATGAGGACTAAATTTGTTAAACAAAGTGTCAAATTAATCAGCTCGACGATCTCTTTAAGATGTCACAACACATCATAATTGCATCTTGTTGCATTTTCAAGAAAAATAGTACTTTAAGTGCTCAAACACACAACTTTTGTGACTTTCCAAACTTTGAAGCTCGATAACTTCGGCAAATGAGGACTAAATTTGTTAAACAAAGTGTCAAGTTAATGAGCTCGACGAGCTCTTTAAGATGTCACAACACATCATAATTGCATCTTGTTGCATTTCCAAGAAAAATAGTACTTTAAGTGCTCAAACACACAACTTTTGTGACTTTTCAAACTTTGAAGCTCGATAACTTCGGCAAATGAGGACTAAATTTGTTAAACAAAGTGTCAAATTAATCAGCTCGACGATCTCTTTAAGATGTCACAACACATCATAATTGCATCTTGTTGCATTTCCAAGAAAAATAGTACTTTAAGTGCTCAAACACACAACTTTTGTGACTTTTCAAACTTTGAAGCTCGATAACTTCGGCAAATGAGGACTAAATTTGTTAAACAAAGTGTCAAATTAATCAGCTCGACGAGATCTTTAAGATGTCACAACACATGATGATTACATATTGTTTCATTTCCAAGAAAAATAGTACTTTAAGTGCTCAAACACACAACTTTTGTGACTTTTCAAACTTTGAAGCTCGATAACTTCGGCAAATGAGGACTAAATTTGTTAAACAAAGTGTCAAGTTAATGAGCTCGACGAGCTCTTTAAGATGTCACAACACATCATAATTGCATCTTGTTGCATTTCCAAGAAAAATAGTACTTTAAGTGCTCAAACACACAACTTTTGTGACTTTTCAAACTTTGAAGCTCGATAACTTCGGCAAATGAGGACTAAATTTGTTAAACAAAGTGTCAAATTAATCAGCTCGACGAGATCTTTAAGATGTCACAACACATCATAATTGCATCTTGTTGCATTTCCACGAATAATAGTACTTTAAGTGCTCAAACACACAACTTTTGTGACTTTTCAAACTTTGAAGCTCGATAACTTCGGGAATTGTGGACCAAATGTGTTAAACAAAGTGTCAAATTAATCAGCTCGACGAGCTCTTTAAGATGTCACAACACATCATGATTGCATCTTGTTGCATTTCCAAGAAAAATAGTACTTTAAGTGCTCAAACACACAACTTTTGTGACTTTCCAAACTTTGAAGCTCGATAACTTCGTCAAATAAGGACCAAATTTATTAAACAAAGTGTCAGATTAATCAGCTCGACGAGGTTTTTAAGATGTCACAACACATCATGAGTGCATCTTGTTGCATTTCCAAGAAAAATAGTACTTTAAGTGCTCAAACACACAAATTTTGTGACTTTTCAAACTTTGAAGCTCGATAACTTCGGCAAATGAGGACTAAATTTGTTAAACAAAGTGTCAAATTAATCAGCTCGACGAGATCTTTAAGATGTCACAACACATGATGATTACATATTGTTTCATTTCCAAGAAAAATAGTACTTTAAGTGCTCAAACACACAACTTTTGTGACTTTTCAAACTTTGAAGCTCGATAACTTCGGCAAATGAGGACTAAATTTGTTAAACAAAGTGTCAAATTAATCAGCTCGACGAGATCTTTAAGATGTCACAACACATGATGAGTGCATCTTGTTGCATTTCCAAGAAAAATAGTACTTTAAGTGCTCAAACACACAACTTTTGTGACTTTCCAAACTTTGAAGCTCGATAACTTCGTCAAATAAGGACCAAATTTATTAAACAAAGTGTCAAGTTAATGAGCTCGACGATCTCTTTAAGATGTCACAACACATCATGAGTGCATCTTGTTGCATTTCCAAGAAAAATAGTACTTTAAGTGCTCAAACACACAACTTTTGTGACTTTTCAAACTTTGAAGCTCGATAACTTCGGGAATTGTGGACCAAATGTGTTAAACAAAGTGTCAAATTAATCAGTTCGACGAGCTCTTTAAGATGTCACAACACATCATGAGTGCATCTTGTTGCATTTCCAAGAAAAATAGTACTTTAAGTGCTCAAACACACAACTTTTGTGACTTTTCAAACTTTGAAGCTCGATAACTTCGGGAATTGTGGACCAAATGTGTTAAACAAAGTGTCAAATTAATCAGTTCGACGATCTCTTTAAGATGTCACAACACATCATGAGTGCATCTTGTTGCATTTCCAAGAAAAATAGTACTTTAAGTGCTCAAACACACAAATTTTGTGACTTTTCAAACTTTGAAGCTCGATAACTTCGGCAAATGAGGACTAAATTTGTTAAACAAAGTGTCAAATTAATCAGCTCGA